>NW_027332049.1:493176-573176 GCF_048418815.1 Hemitrygon akajei | reverse complement strand
ACACACACACACACACACACACACACATACACTCACACACACACAGCCACATTACATGCGCAGACATACGCAAGCATATTCACAAACAAAGATATGCCTACATAAATCCACAGAACAGATACACACATACACATACAGACACACACTCAACTACACACACATGCACACGCACTAACACACACGTACACACACACAAAGACAGTCACGCGCACACACTCACATATACACAGAGATTACAGCTGTGGAGAAGACAGTTTAAGGGATGGAGGGATCCGTGGACAGCTCTGTGCTTCAAGGGGTATATAAGCTTTATACCGTGGAAGCTGATTAAAATGATGGCGACACCGATGTGGCCCAGGGCTAATAGAGAATTAGACAGAGTGTCTCTGTAAACAGCGGGTACGTAATATATATGTCGACACACAGAGGGACTTGGTGGGGTGAGTTTGGGCCAAAGTGGAGCTACTGAATAAAAAAAATGGGAATGACATTAACTGAAAGTTTGCAGGAGGAGACCGAGAGGGGTTCTCATATGTCCCTGGGTCCAGAACAGACTAAAATGGTCCTATTTCTTTTATTGGTTTTCTTTAGTTATGTTGAGACTCATGAACATAATTCCTTTAATCGTATGAATTGTACTGTGTCATTTCTTGGCACTAATTTGTAACAGAATAGTAAATTAGACAGCACTCACTGATGCACCATCAATAAATCTCGGAGACGGGAGGCAAACGATAGGCTTTTATTAGCTGCAAACTTGACCACAACATCTTGGAGACTGAGGTAGGAGCAGTGCCTCCAATCGCCTTTATACAGGGGTCTATGGGAGGAGCCACAGGAGCAGTCAGCAGAGGGGCGTGTCCAGGCACCCACACGATCCGGGTTTTACACTGGGAGAGCAGTCTCAATCTCACGAGTTTGGCGGGACCGGAGAGCGTCTTCCCAAGACTTGCAAAGCCAAGGATATCAGAGGTGTCACTGAAAACAAAATATTGCACCGAACGATTGACGGCTGCGGTTATCGGAACAGTGCGTGTTCTGGGCTGTTCAGAAAGTATCACTTTCTAGTTTACATTGGAGCCTTTGATGATAATAAGTGTTGTATGGTCGTGCGAGCAAAGCGAGCTTCCGTACGACCCCCTCGTGGACTGCATTTCACATAATTCATCGCCTTTTCATACCTTGTCTCCCGTTTGTTCTGATTTTATTGGTCAATGCTCCGACAGGTAGATGGAGTTTTTCCGCCAATGAAGTCCGGATGGGGCTCCGGGTTCGCAGCAACGGAAAGAATGACAAGGACCCGGAGATGGAGAACCGAAGGGAAACGGTCGTTTTACTATTCAGTATAACCGGTAGCTTTGTATTTCTGTGGTTAACGAGGGTGGTATTTGTTATCTACCGACGGGTTGCAAATATCACCCTTTATTTGGGCACGGATCCGATTTATATCGTGGACTCCACGGCGACGATGCTGCAGATCCTCAGCTCCTGCACCAACACATGTATTTACGCCGTGACTCAGAGCAAGTTCAGAGAGGAGCTGAAGAACGCGGTGAAATATTCGCTGAAACTGTTAACGAATTTCATTGAATCATAGACAGACCGTTGGTTTCTGCATTGGAATTAAATCAGTCGCCATTTTCCTCCTTAAGGTATCCGCTTGTCGATGTGTAGAACCACGGTTAACAGCTGAGCGCTCTGAAATACGCCTGCATTCCTGGTGATATATTGCATTCGCCGACTACCCTGTACAGGTGAAATTTGTCCTTCATCAGATATGCAATATATAAGGATCAGCTAAGCTGTAATTCACTCCGATGAACGCTCTGTAGAAGAGGGGAACTGTCGGGGACGGTTCACTCATGCCCCGCCCGTTTTATTTTCATTCTCTTTGTTCGGTCTCATCCTTCGTCCTGGTGATGCTAATCCGGGCTGGTCCAGTCAGAATGGTTCATCTTCCTTTTCAATATCCTCCCCATTGTTTCTCGTTTTCCAATTCAGTGATGCTCTCGATGTTTTGCTCCCAATCTCTCAGTCGATCACCTCGATTCCAGCGTAAACTCCCCATCGCCTGTATACAAATTTTGAATGATGAGTTGCAGCATGAGGAATCATTATCGAACCTTCACACAGCGGAGTGATATGTGTTTTATTTTCTTTTTCAACACTCTCTCCATCTCTGGACTGCTCTCTCTTTGACCTTTCATATCTGCGTCTATATCTCTGTTTATCTCACAAGGCCCCGTGACGATCTGTTTCCTTACTTCTCCCTCTGTGCCTGTTTCTCTCTTTCCACACGCCCGACTGAACAGAAACATCTCATTGCAGTATGTAGGAATATATACTTAAACTGATAATAAATATAAGTTGTACTTTAAAGTACCAAAGCAACAGGATAATATATTTGTTTTTTTTAAAATCTCTGTGTGTGGAACTAACTGGATTCTGAGGATGTAATCGAGTTTTGGAAAAAAAAGGATACTGAAAATCCGAATTAAAACGAATCAGTTGTAATTACCGTTCATCAAGAGGGGAAAAAATACATTTTTGTCCGGTGTTTGGAGGACTCTGTCTTTTGTATTGATCATCTGATGCGGCAAACCACACGTAGAAATATTGCAGAATTCCTTTAAATCGTCCTCTACTACACTCTGACGGAACATTACTCTGTTTATAGAATTTCCTGTTCCGTCCAACTGAGGTCCTGTCTTCCACCCAATCAGAGTTTTACAACATCAGTGAAGTAAGAGTTGAGACGACGGATAACGTTTCGAGCGCGAATAGATTATCCATTCTCCTTATCAGTCTCTATCCTCCTGCAGCCTCCCTCCTTCTGCAACACTTGCTGCTCCTCACCTGTCTACGTATCGTCCGCAGTTTTGGCTGCAGAGCCATCAATTTCATCATGGTAAAATGAAGCGGTTCCAACACATCCCTGTGGAACACTCCTTGCCACCGGGAGACAATGAGAAAGTCATCCCTTTCGTCCCACACTTTCCCCACTATTACTCTATGTATGCTAGTATCTTTTATGTAATAGACTGCGCGAATTCATGTGCGGAATCTCGTCAAATTTCTTCTGAAAATTGAAGTGTACAACATCCACCGATTTTAATTTGTCCACCCTGCTTGTTATTTCCTCAAAGAGTTCCAACGGGTTTGCCTTTCCCATAATCCTGTGTATGTCTGCCGCGGCTCCCTGTATATCTAGAATATGGATGCGAGCAAGTGGACATGTAAGGACAATAGAAAGAGCTGGGGAATATTTAGTTCTAAAATTACCCTTGATGGTTAGCATGGAGTTAATCAGTTGAAGGGACTATTTCTATGGTGTTTGTCCCTCTGTTTCCCTCTCAAAATCTACTCTGCTCTGTTCTCTCGGGTTCTGTCTGGTTCAACTAGATAATCTCTCATTCTATAATCTTTAACCATTTGTGATAGGACAATACCTTTGATCCAGGAATTCGCTAAGGTAATATCTTCTGGAATGTCAACGTAAACGTATTCTCTCGGAAGTAAGGGATTCAGAACCGTACATAATTCTCGCGGTGTGGCTGTGCTAATCCTCTGCACAATTGCATTTCCAAACTCCAGTCCTGTTGTAATAAATTTATTTGTGCCATTTGCTGCCTTCTCTGCTTGATGCACCATCAAACTAACTATTCTATATCTCACACGCAAAAACATCTCGATCCCTTTGACTTTCACACGCGTAATCTTCTTTACTTGCTTCCTCACCCTCACTCTATCTTTAACCACCATGTGCAGATTTCCATTTTCTCTTTCTGTCTATCAGTACGCAAGTCCACATTTGCGCGTTAAATCTGGCCCTCTCACCTCCTTGAGTTGTCAGAAAACTTGGAAACACCCTCTAAGTCATGCTTGCAGGTGGAAATACAGACGATGTCCGTGTCGGGTACTGGCCGAATCGAAGCGACGAAACAGGAGTCCGAGGCTGTATGGAAGAACAGAGAGCGAGGAATGTCACAAGGTTTTGACGATTTAAGAAACCGGACGGATCGAAATGGCCCGTTGTCGGAGTCGCAGGCGAGGGATTGTCCGGCACTGCTCGCTTCTCCGCGGCTGAGCTCGTCTCTGTGCTGGCCTGAGACTGTGACCTGCAATTGGTGGATTCTCGCCCGGCTGCAGTGATGCCTGACTCTGTGACCTTCAGTTGTGAATACTGTTTCCGTGCTTTTATTTTGTACGATATATTTCTCTCTCTCTGCACACTGGGTGCTCGTCAGTCCTCTTTTGTTTTAATGAGTTTTATTGGGTTTCTTTGCTTCGTGGCTGCCTGTACAGAGACGAACCCAAGGTTGTATAAAGTCTGCACACGTTAATAATAAATGAAGGGACAGACCGACGCAGAGAGAGTGAAAAAGCGAAACGAATCGCTATCGTATGTTTTGTCGACATTCACGCCAATCGTTCAGTCCCAAGATATTGTGGTGGCATTAGCAGTGATCCTTCGAGAAACACAATATTTTCCAACAGTTTGGATAAATGGAAACGTGTTTCACTCTTTAAGAAGGGGAGGGAGAAGCCAAAGAAAGAACGTTAGCTGGACGTCAGTGTTTGGGGCGATGTTACAGTCCATTATTATGGATGGAGTGTCGCGGTACTTGGAGGCACATAATAAAACAGACCAAAGCCAGCATGGTTTCCACAAGGGGTAATCTAACCGGATAAATTGTTTAGAATTCACTGAGCAAATAACAGGCAGAATAAACAAAGGAGACACTGAATGTCGCTTACTTGCAGAACTCGTTGACAAAGCGCCTGGCTTGAGTCTGCTAAAAAAATATAAAAGCCCCTCATAATACAGAAGAGATGCCGCCATATCTAGACGAATAGCTGACTGGGTGGAGGCAAACTGTGAGAAAAAAGGGGGACTTTTTTTCTGGTCGACTGCTGGTGACTGGTCGGAATTAGGGCCGCATCCATGCACATTATACGACAGTGAATCAGGATAATGAAACTGGGGGCTTTGTGGCCATATTTGCGGACTATCCAAATATTGGTTGAATGGTAGGTAGTCTTGAGGAAACAGAAAGTTTGCAGAAGATCTTGGACAGATCAAGGAAATGGACAATCGAGCGGCAGAAGGACTATTGTCATCGTCGTTGGTCACATCTGGAGTTTATATCTGGCGGACGATGACCCTCCACGCCGCACTGACACACTGGGAAATCATGTACATGGCAGGATACAGCAGTGGTTTGCCTTTGCATTCTGCCGCGTGAGTTTAAAGAGATCACCACATCTTGCAGTGGATGACCAGGACATCTAAATGCCTTGTCGTGCTCTTAGCGCTCCACCAACGCCTGCTGGCCTGCCTTCTTGACCATTGGATCATTAATTGTTCTCTTCCACACCATCTGCCACGGTCAGACTTCACCCGCTGGGACAGACAGATCCCCTACCTCACCTAGGGTCGAAGATGCATTGGCTACCTCACCTGGTTTATCCCGTCAGCCGAGACGGTTTACTGGGGTGTGGGCGCTGGTCCTGTTACAGCTACTTGGAGCCACAGGTAAGAACTGAGCGGCAGGTGGGGACCAAAGGTGGACGAGCTGGCCTGAAAAAGGCACCCCACCAGAGGTGCTACCGCTCCCTAGATACCCCATACACCCCAGATGGACTATATTGCAGGGAATTGTCTACTCGGGAAAAAATCGGGAAAGAAGAGCCCTAACAGGAGTTCAGAAACCTAGTGCGGGATTCTCTTGCTCCTGCCCCACTGAACTCATTTCTGCATACCTTGACACTGTCTTACCCCCCCCCCCCCACTTGTTCAATCTCTTCCCACCTATGTTCGTGACACTTCTCATGCTTTGATTTTTTGTCAATGGTTTTAAATTCCCGGGCCCCCTCCGCCTTATTTTCACCATGGACGTCCAGTCCCTATATACCTCCATCCCCCACCCGGACGGTCTCAAAGCCCTTTGCTTCTTTTTGGATTCCAGGCCTAACCAATTCCCCTATACCACCACTCTCCTCCGTCTAGGGGAATTAGTTCTTACTCTCAATAATTTCTCCTTTGGTTCCTCCCACTTCTTCCAAACCAAGGGTGTAGCCATGGGCACCCGTATGGGTCCCAGTTATAGCTGCCTAAAAAAAAAGTCCTGACAAATGGTTTCGGCCCGAAACGTCGACAGTGCTTCTCCTTATAGATGCTGCCTGGCCTACTGTGTTGCACCAGCATTTTGTTTGTGTTGTTTGAATTTCCAGCATCTGCAGATTTCCTCGTGTTTGCCCCCGGGCGAATTCGGGTTTGTTTGATCCGGAGCGGCGGGGGCTGAGGTTAGACCTGATAGAGGTTTTTTTTTTTGGGGGGGGGGATGTGCGTGGGAGGAGAGGAACCGATAGAGCAGACATTTCTTCACCCCCCCCCCCCGGGTGGAAATGTCTCCGACCGGAGGCCAGAGGCTTAAGGTGAGACGGGTGTAAGTTCAAAGGAGATGGGAGGGGCAAGTGTTGTTGTTTTTTTTAAAAAACACACGGAAAGCGGTGGGGGAGGGGCGCCGGATACGATAGAGGCGTTTAAGAGGCTCTTAGGCAAGTAGGTGGATATTTCTGCCCATCGTGGGGTTGGGGGGGTTGGAATGTAGAATGAATTGTCGCGGTTGCAGAGAGAGAGAGAGAGACAGGCAGTTGATAAGGCGCAAGGTGGGGGGGGGGGGCGTCGAGGTAGATCGTAAGGTCAGAGATCTATCTGATCGTCTTAGAGTATGGAGCGGTAGCCTGAATACAGCGGGGGTGGAAGCTGTCCCTGATCCCGGTGGGACGAGCGTTTGTATCGCCTGCCCGATTCTGTGCGGTGGGGGGAGAGAGAATGTCCGGGGAGGGTGGGGGTCTTTGATGATGGCTGCTTTACCGAGGCGGCGGGTAGTGTGGACCGAGACCGCGGAGGGGAGGCTCGTGACAAGGGCTCGTCAGCTCTCTTTGTTGTTGGGAAATGAATTGTCCCTCGTATTCTTTATGTCCCCTCTCTCTCTCTCTTTCTGCGCCCCTCCCCTTCCCTCCAACTCACTCCCTTCTCTGCTTCCTCTCTCCCTCCCAGTCTCCCGCTGTCCCCCTCTAAATCTACCTCTCCCAATCCCCTCTCCCTCTCCCTCCGTCTCTCTCCAACCCACTGCCTTCTCTACTTCCTCTCTCCCTCCGTCTCTCTTTTATGCTCACTCCCTCATCCTCTCTCTTACCTCCATCGCTCCCGCCATTCCACCCTGCCACCATCATCCGCCGAGTCCCCTCCCGCAGCCCACGGGCACGCTCGACCCCGCTCCTCTGGAAGCCTCCGATTACCACCCTCTCCCCCCACTGAATTCCCCTCCCGCAGCCCATGAATACTCTCCCCACACACAGTATCCCCCCACCAACGTCACCATCTCACGGAATCCCCTCCCGCAGCCCGCGAACACCTACCCCAGTCACCAACTCTATCTCCCACCCCCCACTGAATACCCCCCCCCCCCCCACGATGCTGGACTTAGAACTGATAGTCCTAAGAATCATGGGTCGAGGTTACTCGTACACGAGTCGACCAACAAACTGACAGCTCCTTGTGGTCATAGGATTTTTATACTGCAGTTGCTGATAGACAACACGTGTTTGTAGTTAGTGGAACCTGGGAATGATTGGGAACAAAATGAGGTGATTAAGGCCCAATTCCTGAGGAAGATAGCCGGGTGCCAGAAGGGACCATGACACCCCTTGGGCAAGAATTTTGTATCCCCCTTTGAAGTTTGGAAGCCAAATTCTTACCACCGTTTTGGAGTCTGTATACTACTCCCATCACTGTCGTTTTACCCTTGCAGTTCCTCCCCTCTATTCGCAAAGAATCAGCGTCTTCCAACCGTACGTCTCCTCTTTCGAATAATTTGATTTATTTTTCACCAACAGAGCAACGCCGCCCACTCTACCTTCCTGCTTTGTTTTGATATAATGTGTATCCTTGGACATTAAGCACCAGGCTATTTTTTTCAGCCACTATTCAGTTCAGCCCTGTATCCACCCTTTTAGATTTTCCAGAGACGCCAATAACATCATTCCGATTGGCAACTGTGCTGCAAGTTTATCTGCCTTAGTCTGTGTACCACCCCATTCAAATATAACATCTTCATTTCTGTATGCACGCTTTTCGATTTTGTCCACCATTTATGTTGCATCTTGTTGACTGCAATTTTGCCCTATCGACAGCCTCTCCTCACTACACGTTGCCTCTGTCTGCCCAACCAGCTCCCTCATCTCCAGCTCGTTACACAACTTTCCTCCGTTACTTCCTGTATTGAAATATATGCAGCTTGGGTCAGTAGTCGCACCATGCTCAACCTTTGATTCCTTGTTCTGTCTGCAGTCTTCCCAACATCCGCCTCCACAACTCAACATTAACTGTTCTGGCATTCTGGTTCCCATCTCCCTGCAATTTAATACATTGTATTGTGGCTAAGGATACCTTGGACAAGCCGCTCATCCGGGTCTTCCAACAGACACAGTTCTGTTCCGCCTCAGGGGCTGCGTCTAGCACTATGACAGAAAGAATTGAGTTAAATACTATCACAATGAAATAATAATTATCTGACACGTGCATCCTCACGAGCGCAACTGCCGGATCTGCTGCGCTGCCGAATCCGTGGTCGTGACAGGGCCCCTGGCTAATTATTATTTCAGTGTGATAGTACTAAAATCAATTATTTCTGTCATAGTGCTTGTCGAGACTTGAACCAAGCACAATAACTCATCGCTGCCTGTTTGCTTTCGGCCTTGCCTGAGAAATTGGAGAGTTTGAGGAAACTGACTCCCGATATTCATTTTATATTAGCAAACACGAGGAAATCTGCAGATGCCGGAAAGACAAACAACAACACACACAAAATGCTGGTGGAACACAGCAGGCCAGGCAGCATCTATAAGGAGAAGCACTGTCGACGTTTCGGGCTGAGATCCTTCGTCACGACGAAGGGTCCTGTCCTGATGAAGGGTCTTGGCCCGAAACGTCGACAGTACTTCTCCTTATAGATGCTGCCTGGCCTGCTGTGTTCCACCAGCATTTTGTGTGTGTTGTTGTTCATTTTATATTAAGTTATTGCTTTCAGCCCCAATAGGCTTCATTTTCCTTTTGAGAATTTTAGTTAATGGCCCTGTTTGGCGTAGCGTTTATTCTTTTCTCTAACTCTGTTCGCATTAAAGTGTGTGAACTATCGACCTGCTTCAGTGTCTCTTGCTCCGCACTCGGGCCATATCCGGACCTATATATATATTTCACAACCAGGCGGATATTATGCTGATCCTGATTGTTGCAGGATGTTTATTCCCAAATGCGAGCTGACATTCCATGCCCAGCCTGGTTGTTTTGGTGACGGTGGGCAAAAACTGGCGTACATGGTCTATCTTCCAGATGGACCTCCACTCAGTCTGTTCGACATTTTACGGGGGCAGTTAAATTCCGCACGCCTGCAGGAGAGAGGGGTTTGCATCAGAGATCTCTCAACACTGCCATCCAGTGCGGACTGAATGCAGAGGTCCTACGTGAGATCGCAGTCCGGGACCAGCAGGATAGTCTGGATGAAATGATTAATCTGGCTGTTCCACTTGATGGCTGGATAACCGACTGGCTCCTCGCTCGCCACACAGCATCTAGTCCATTGAGGAGGTTATGCAAGTAAAGCGCGTGCGCCTGTCTCAAGAGGATGCAGGAGAAGTTTCCTGACTCTATTGTGGTGATCCAGGACAATTCCGGGGGCGTGTTCTAAGCGTTCTGTAAAAGAGAATACTCGTCAGCGGGGAGGGGAATCCTGACGGATTGTTTCTCTCAGCAGTCAGCTTCCTCTAGTTGTGTAATGCTGGCAGCTTCCTTTTCACCCATCGACTGTGGTGCAGATCGGAATCTCATAGACATCTCTCCAGCTCAAAGATTGGAAGTTCGGATTCAGGAATGAAGAGAAAGAAATCAACGTCGAGGCTCTGTACGGTTGATCTCTCTGCACCGGCCATATCCACTCTTCCACCCAACCCCTCCAACTGAGAGGTAATTCACAAACACGACAAAATCTGCAGATGCTGGAAATCACACAAAATGCTGGCTGAACTCAGGCAGCTTCTATCGAAAAGAGTCAACAGTCGACGTTTCTAATTGAACCCCCCTTCAGGACTGAGATGGAATGGGGGAAATATCTGAATAAAATCGGGGCGGGCGAGGAAATGGTTGGCTGGATGATGACAGGTGAAGCCAGGTAGGTGGGAAAGCTCAAGAGCAGAAGATAATAGAATCTAATAGGAGAGGAGAGTGGAGAATCGGAGCAGTGGCCCCAGAGAGACGTGATAAGCACGTGAGAGGACGTGAAAAGTCAGAGAGGAAGAGAGGGAGTGGGAGGGAGGGAGATTTGTTCACCGGAAGTAGAAATCGATATTCATGCCATCAGGTTGGGGGGAGGGGCTACCCAGACGGAATATAAGGTGCAGCTGCTGGACCCTGAGGGTGGCCTTAACTTGGCAGAAGAGGAGGCGATGGGTTGACACGCTGGGTCGGGAATGGGAAACGGAATGAAAATGTTTGGACACCGGGAAGTCCCGCTGGGAGCGGATAGTTCAAAGGTCAGTTTATTATCAAAGCAGGTATCCATGAACAACTCTTGCGTTTTTTTTTCCCAGAGAACCACAAAACAAAGAAAGAGCATGAAAGTCGTTCAGAGAGAAAAATCAAACTCCCACCCCACCCCCCGCATCAAAAAGAACGGCACCCGATCATCAAACACCGAAAAACACCCCTCCCGCACAAAAGGGAACAATAACATCGATCCGACCCCCCAAAATACAACCCTACCCCGCACAACTGCGGAGGAGCCGGTGTCACCAGTGTAGAGGCGGCCGCATCGGGAGCAGCGGACACAATAGGCGACCCCGGAAGATTCGCAGGTAAAGTGTCACCTCACCTGGAAGGATGTTTGGACAACGGAGAGAGTTCGGCCGTCCGGCCCTTTCACTGTGACACCCCGAACTCCACATCAAATCCGTCCAAACGAATCTGGGCGAACTTTAATGACCAATAAATATAATTCCTCTCAGCGATCAGCTGTCTGAATGTATAACTGACTTTAAAGAGGAAGGGGTATCTATGGTCCACATTGTCAGGGTGTTGAGTTTACCAGGAGACAAAGACTACAGGGACGAGAGGTTTTCTGTTGACTAATACTCTGTGTGTGGACCCCGCTGGCAATTCTGGTGTTGTGACCCGAATCGAGACAAACACCACGCTGCCCACTCCGCCAACAACACGGCACAGCCGGACACATAACAGGGGACTTTACATCTCACAACACTGGATTCAGTGATGAAACCCGTGATTAATGTTGTTGTCCATCTGAAATCATCAGAAACGTCCATTCAGGTGTTTTTAATTACAAGCGCTCCCCCACAGGTGACGTCACACAGGCGAATCCACGCGCCTTACGTCACACATGGGCTCCCAACACCAGGACCTGCCCTCGCATGCGCGGTGTCTTACGTCACCCACGCGCTGGAGAGCTCGAGCTTTATCGGTTTAACGGCTGCACTACCAATCACGTGACCACCCCTCCCCACCGCTGAAAACCAAAGCTTCAGGGGCTGCTCTACTCCCATTGGTGCGAAGCGATGTCAATCACTGGTTTCAACCAATAGCGAAAGCGTACCAGCTGAGAGGGCGTTACCCCGCTGAAACCGTTTCCCGCTCAAGTGTCGATCTCCCCTCAGGGCGGAACAAATCCCAAAGTAAATGTCCGCTTTCTGATTTATTTCCATTTCCCTCCGAGGGAAGTTGAGGAGTTAGTGAAGTGTCTCCTGAGGCCGGAGTCTGATGTATCACTGAGAGATAGGAGGAGACCGCTCGGCCCGTCGGTTTGATGCCGGCTCCCCGGGGTGAGGGAGGGAGAGGGGGATTTTATTGAAAGGATGAAGATGGTGAGAGAGGGGTCGGTCAGGATGTTTGTCCCGGTGGGGACAGGGGGGGCTCATCTGTGGAAATGTCTGAGCCCACTGTGGTGTCGAGCAGAAGGATTCACCACATTGGGGAGGCAAACACCGGCAGACTGTTGCCCTGCAAGCGGGGCCAATGGTCCGGGCAAAGTGACAATTATTTGAGATTTGTTGAGATTGTACCTGGAATATGGTGTAAAATCCCGCTCCCCATACTAACACGGGTTATACAGACCAAAGAACAAACTGCCGGAGGAACTCAGTGGGTCGGGCAGCATCTGTGGAGGGAAATGGACCGTCAACATTTCGGGCCGAGACCCTCCCTCTGGACTGAGAGTGGACGGGAAATAGTCAGAGAAAAGAGGTGAGGGGTGGGGATGGGGCAAGAGCTGGGGAGTGAGAGGTGGATCCGGGTGAGGGGGGAGGTGGGAAAGTAGAAATAGTGATAGGGGTGGGAGCTGAGTGGCTGGGGCAACACCGGGCTACAGAAGATAAATTAATTCCAGAGAGAATGAACAAAGCGGTTAGAGAGTATTTGTTATAGAGAATGCAATGAAATGGAAGAGGAGCCGCCATCTTGTTGATGGTTAGAGGGGCTGAATGGCACAGATAGAAAAGAGCAGAGAGATGGAATAGACCTGCGAGGTAATCTCAATACACAGAGGCAGTGAGTACCTGGATTAAGCTGTTCAGTGTTTGCATCGTTGGTTATCTACCTCAGGTTCAGTATCCTCACCGTGTTTGGAAATTCCCACTCATTGTCGTCTGTCTGTGAGCAGCTGGAAATTAAAGAAACACTCAAGATGCTGGAGACCTGAAATCACATCAGAAATTGTTTGAAGCCATTCCGACACAGGGTGTTGGAGCTGAAACACAAACCTTGTTCGTCTCCACAGATGTTCTTCATCCATTGAGTGTTTCTTGTATTTTCAGGTTTTTTTTTAGAACGTTTCATTGGAATAATTTAAATCTCCTGCGAAATTGGACTGGTATAGGACGAACAATGTAATTCATTCTCTTACAACAGAGAATCAGGGCTTTCAGCCCATCTGGTCTTTGCCATTCTCTGCCTGAGCCCAGCCATGTGCACCCAGAATCTAGATGTCAATACCCAGACAAACTTCTCCTCAATGCTGAAATTGAACCTGCATTCACGTTCGCATCACCTTCTGAGTGAAGTAAACATCACAACGAACAGGGTTGTTGGAAAAGATCGGTTCAGAACACTCCTGTGTGCCGGCTTCCAGAGAGAATACGCTTCTCACTCTACCAGCACCCTCTGTCTCTGTGGTCAGGTCATTTCAGTATCCACAAAGCCAAGTTCCCATGGACCTCTGTTTCCTGCCACCCTGACCCGGACTAATTTGGGGAAAGTTATCAAAATTCTCACTAAAATCCAGTTGGTTCTTCTGCATGAATTTCAATAAATACTCCTGAATACCTGAAGTGCGGTGAACAGTGAAAAGATAAGCACAGAATATATTGAAAAGTGAAAAAGACCAAAAAAATGAAGTTCCATTTGGACAAATAAATTGAAAAACGTGTGTGTGTGTGTGTGTGTGTGTGTGTGTGTGTGTGTGTGTGTGTGTGTGTGTGTGTGTGTGTGTGTGTGTGTGTGTGTGTGTGTGTGTGTGTGTGTGTGTGTGTGTGAGAGAGAGAGAGAGAGAGAGAGAGAGATCCTGTGAACGTATGTATTTTTGTGAGGGAGAAATTGACAGAAACATAGATGAAAGATAGAAAAATAGATAGATGGACAGAAGCACAGATAGACAGAGATATTTCCCCATTGCAGGAAAATTCACTGCTGTAACATGACAGAAAAAAAGAGATTGGCGTGGACAGAAACGGCGGCATTGGACATCGTAGACCTCACTACACACATCGATGCTGTGAAACTGCATGGACAAGGTGGAGCGAACTGCCCGCTTACATGAGCAGAATATGTTGATTGCACAGGGTCATTGTCTGGAAGGGCGGGACAAGAGGAACTGTATCGCTATTGCTCCACTGCCTTTTCTTACCAGATTACTCCCTCTCCAGCCCGTTACCTTTCATACTCACCGGGCTTCATCTGTCACTTTCCCCTCCCCATGACATTTTATTCTGGCGCCTTCCCCGTAACTTTCCAGAACTGAAGAAGGGTCTCGGCCCGATATGTCCACTGTTGATTAATTTCATAAATGCTGCTCGACCTGCTGAGTACCTCCAGCATTTTCTGTGTGTGTTTCTTTGGATTTCCAACATCTACAGAAATCCACGTGTTTAGGATATTGAAATGTACATACCTTTTGAAAATTGGAAATGGATGGAGACACATGGATGAGTGAATCCATAAGACCATCAGATATAGGAGCAGAAGTAGGCCATTTGTCCCTTCGAGTCTGCTCCACCATTCAATAGTGAGCTGATCCAATTCTTCCAGTCATCTCCACTCCCCAGCCATCACCCCATACCCTTCAATGCCCTGGCTAATCAAGAACCTATCTATCTCTGCCTCAAATACACCCAATGACTTGCCCTCCACGGCTGCTCGTAGCAACAAATTCCACAGATTCACCACCCTCTGACTAGAGTGATTTGTCCGCATCTCAGTTCTAAATGGATGTTCTTAAATTCTGAAGTCGTGCCCTCTTGTCCAAGAATCTCCTACCATGGGAAATTAATTAATCCCCTACCATGCAGATGATACTAAAGTAGGTGGTGTTGTGGATAATGAAGTAGGTTTTCAAAGCTTGCAGAGAGATTTAGGCCAGTTAGAAGAGTCGGCTGAATGATGACAGATGGAGTTTAATGCTGATAATTGTGAGGTGTTATATTTTGGTAGGAATAATCCAAATAGGACATACATTGTAAATGGTAGAGCTTTGAAGAATGCAGTAGAACAGAGTGATATAGGAATAATGGTGCATAGTTCCCTGAAGGTGGAATCTCATGTGGATAGGGTGGTGAGGAAATATTTTGGTATGTTGGCCTTTATAAATCACAGCATTGAGTATAGGCGTTGTGATGTAATGTTAAAATTGTATAAGGCATTGGTAAGGCCGAATTTGGAGTATTGTGTACAGTTCTGGTCACCGATTATAGGAAAGATGTCAACAAAATAGAGAGAGTACAGAGAAGATTTACTAGAATGTTACCTGGGTTTCGGCACCTAAGTTACAGGGAAAGGTTGAACAAGTTACGTCTTTATTCTTTGGACCGTAGAAGGTTGAGGGGGACTTGATAGAGGTATTTAAAATTATGACGGGAATAGATCGGGTTGACATGGATAGGCCTTTTCCATTGAGAGTACGGGAGAGTTGGGGGCAAAAATTTAAGGTTAACACAAGGGGAATTTCTTTACTCAGAGAGTGGTAGCTGTGTGGAACGAGCTTCCAGTAGAAGTGGTAGAGGCAGGTTTGGTATTGTCATTTAAAGTAAAATTGGATAGGTATATGGACAGGAAAGGAATGGAGGGTTATGTGCTGCGTGCGGGCCAGTGGGACTAGGTGAGTGTAAGCGTTTAGCATGGACTAGAAGGGCCAAGATGGCCTGTTTCTGTGCTGTAATTGTTATATGGTTATATGGTTATGGTTATTAACTTTACCATATCTAATCTGTTCAGGCCTTTTAACATTCAAAATGTTAGTATAAATCCCCCTCATTCTCCTGAACTCCAGGGAATACAGCCCAAGTGCTGCCAGATATTCCTCATACGGTAACCCTCTCATTCCTGGAATAACTCTCCTGAATCTTCTCTGAACCCTCTCCAATGTCAGTATATCGTTTCTAAAATAAGGATCACAAAACTGCACACAGTACTCCAAGTGTGGTCTCCCGAGTGCCTTATAGAGCCTCAACATCACATCCCTGCTCTTATATCCTATACGTTGAGTAATGAATGCCAACATTGCATTTGCCTTCTTCACCACTGACTCAACCTGGAAGTTAACTTTAAGGGTATCCTGCACAAGGACTCCCAATTCCTTTTGCCTCTCTGCATTTTGAAGGATCTCCCCATCTAAATATTACTCTGCCCGTTTATTTCTTCCACCAAAGTGCATGACCATCCATTTTCCAACTTTATATTTCATTTGCCATTTCTTTGCCCGTTCCCTGAAATTATCTGAGTCTCTCTGCAGTCTTTCTGTTTCCTCAACACTACCCGCTCCTCCACCTATCTTTGTATCATCGGCAATTTTAGCCACAAATCCATTAATGCTGTAGTCCAAATCATAGACATATATCGTAAAAAGTAGCGATCCCAAAACTGACCCCTGTGGAACTCCACTGGTAACTGGCAGCCAGACAGAATACGATACATTTATTCCCACTCTCTGTTTTCTGCTGACCTAGCAATGTTCAACCACGGTAGTAACTTCCTGTAATTCCATGACCTCTTATCCTGCTAAGCAGCCCCATGTGCGGCACCTTGTCAAAGGATTTCTGAAAATCCAAGTACACTATATCTATTTCATGTCTTTTGTCCACCTGGCTTTTAATTTCCTTTAAAATTTGCAGTAGGTTTCTCAGGCAGGGTTTTCCTTTCAGGAATCCATGCTGGCTTTGGCATCTCTTTGGCTTTGGCATGTGTCTCAGGTACTCCGTAATCTCATCCCTAAAAATCGATTCCAACAACTTCCCAAACCACTGATGTCAGGAATCCATGCTGGCTTTGGCATCTCTTGTCATGTGTCTCAGGTACTCCGTAATCTCATCCCTAAAAATCGCTTCCAACAACTTCCCAACCACTTTTGCCGGGCTAACAGGACTATAGCTTCCTTTCTTCTTCCTCCCTCCCTTCTTAAATTGCGGGTAACATTTGCAATTTACCAGTCATCTGGTACAATGCCAGAATCTGTCGTTTGCTGAAAGATCATCGTCAAGGCCTCTGCAGTCTCTCCAATTACTTCCTTCAGAACCCTAGGGTGCATTCCATCAGGTCCAGGAGATTTATCCACACTCAGACCATTATCTTCCTAAGCACCTCCTCAGTCGTAATTGTCACTTCCCTGATACTCTTGAATGTCTGATATACTACAGACATCTTCCACTGTGAAGACTGATGCAAACTACTCATTCAGTTCCACTGCCATCTCTGCATTTCTCATTACAATATCTCCAGCATCATTCTGTATTGGTCCTATATCTACCCTTGACTCTCTTTTACATTTTGTATACTTAAAAAAGCTTTTAGTATCCTCTTGGATATTAGTCCCATGCTTACTCGCATCATTCATCAGTTCCTTCTGAATGACCTTCCTAGATTTCTTCTGCAAGTTTTTAAAAGCCTGCAATCCTCTATCTTCCCATTAGCTCTGGCTTCCTTGTACACCGTCTTTTGCTTTTGCTTTGGCTCTGAATTCACTTGTCAGCCTTGCTCTTTTCAATGTTTTGGGTGATTTTCACTAATTTCAAAGGACTGTGCCTCAGACAGCTGGGCTGTTGCAATGCATCTCTAAAGTCTGACAGCAGAGTAAGGAGTGAATCTTCGATGGAGCAGAGTCAGAAACCAAAGAGTTGCCAGCCTGAGTCAGGGCTTTGGGGCTCCAGAAAGAGATGGGGCCTGGAGTTTACAAGGAGGAGGAAGATGAGGAATCAGACCAACAGGATGTCGTTACAAATGAAAGATCAGAAACATTTGGAAACTGGTTGATCGAAAAAAAAGGTGGTTTATTTCTGCAAAATACTGGTGGAAATCAACAGATCAGGAAGCAAATGTGGAGAGGAATAAATAGACAACATTTAGGCCGAACCCCTTCAGCATGCCTGGACTGTGTACTCCTCTGCTTAGCTGCTGCATGCATTGCAGAGTTCCTCCTGCATTTTATGTGTATGTGTCTACATTTCCAGCAACAGCAGAATCTCTTGTGTTTCATATCTGCATTTTTAAGAATATTCTACTTTGGCATTAAACGCGCAGAAAGTTTGCTGATATTAATTGTATTCATTATGGGGGCTGCTTTCTGTGTTAAAAGAGCTGCTGAGTTTTCTATACACCAAAAAATTGATATGGACATGTAACTGGTGCCTGCAGAAACCTTTAATGGCACCTTGATTACCCAGAAAGCGCTGCGTTTGAAAAATTCGGCATCTTTGACGCCTGCGCTGAAGCCCCGATTGAATGCGCAGGCGTCAAAGATGCCGATGTTCCCGAATGTTGCGCATGCGCAGTTCACAAAAGGCCTCGGAAACTCGGCGCAGGTAAGAACGATTTTCTGGGTCAGCCTTTACAACACCGACTGAGGGACAATTGCAGTGAGTCCAGTCACTCGACCCTCAATCCCGGCACAGTCCTGCTCTCGTCCCTCTTTCTCAGCCCCACGATCCTTATTCGGGCCCCGGGGAGCTTCCGGCTGATGAGGGAATGGGAACCGATGTGTCTCTCAGACAGAGCTGAGCTCCAGCTATCTAAATGTAAGGATTGGGAACTCGGAGATAGGGCACAACAATCTTTTACATCAGCTGTTGAGAAAATCACATTTGTTTTAACTCCAATCCCAAACAGGAGAAAATCTGCAGATGCTGGAAATCCAAGCAACACACACAAACTGCCGGCGGAACTCAGCATTAGTACTCTTTTCCATAGATGCTGCCTGGCCTGCTGAGTTCCTCCAGTATTTTGTCTGTGTTGCTTTGTTCCACCTCCTCCTGGTCTGAACTTTTCTGCCCGTGAGAACATGTTTTGATTCATTCTCTCTGGGAAGGTAATTATATCAAACAGCTTTTTGCCCTGGGCAACGATTAGCTTTCACATCACAAATGTGCCAGATGTCTCCAATGAGACAGACTACTGCCCTTCCCTTCAGATTCATTGGCATTGCCATCAATGAGTTCACCTAGGGGAGGGTTCGGGGAAAT
Organism: Hemitrygon akajei; assembly: GCF_048418815.1. Classification (NCBI taxonomy): domain Eukaryota; kingdom Metazoa; phylum Chordata; class Chondrichthyes; order Myliobatiformes; family Dasyatidae; genus Hemitrygon; species Hemitrygon akajei. The sequence continues at coordinate 554,381 of NW_027332049.1, read as the reverse complement.
ATTTATGTACAATACAGAAACTGGTATTATCTGTGTCTATTGTGGAGATGCAAAAGTTGCTGGAGAATTTACAAGTGGGAAAAAGTGGAGTGATACTTGGATATGTGACTTTTTGAAGTGTAATTTAGCAAGAAAACCACATATGGACAAAGTGCAAAAGCTCTGGTGAGAAAATCCTTCATTACCCGTTACAGGCCTGTTACATAGGTTGTGTGAGAGTGCAGGTGAACTTGATCAGACCCAGAGGAGATCAAAGTTCCTATCGACAGTGATTTGCTATCTGTTAAAATGAATACCTCTCTATATAAAATTCACTGTGCACATGTTGACACTGGATTAAAAAAATGCACAATACAGGCTTCATGTGCACACTGGTCATTAGAAATTAGAGGGGACATTGGTGGGAAGATGGGGCGACCTCCATTGTCCCTGTTGCCCTCACCTACAAGATGTGCATCCAGATGCAGCTTGTAACCCTGCACTTAAGGAGTTGGAGCTGGAAATGGATGAATTCCGGATCATCCAAGGAGTTGGAGGAGGTGATAGATATGATATGAAGAGAGGTGAGTTACACCCAAGGTGCAGGACACAGGAAACTGGGTGAGAGTCAGGAAGGGGAATGAGGTTAAACAGCCCTCACAGAGTACTCTTGTGGTCAACCCCACAACAACAGGTAGACCACTTTAGAAACTGGTTGGGGGGGTGGATTACCTGGCAGAGGTCATTCAAGGGGTTGATAGAGGATTTGTTAGTTAGGGGAACAGAACAAGAGGGGACTAATACCTTTGTGGTAAGGCTTACTACAGCTAGTGTCGGGGGAGGGGGGGCTGATGTGGTTAAAATAAGTTGTAAGGGGAATGGGAGCCAGAATGAGAGAACAGATAGTGGAAAGGGTGAATTGAATTGAATTTATTACATACATCCTTCATATACATGAGGAGTAGAAATCTGTTGGTTACGTCTCCATCTAAATGTGCAATGTGTAATTTGTAGTAATTCATAATAAATAGTTTGCACTTAGGACAGTCAATATAACATAGAAATCAATTAATCAGTCTGATGGCCTGGTGGAAGATGATGTCCTAGAGTCAGCTGGTCCTTTTGCTGTGGTACTGTTTCCTGGATGGTAGCAGCAGGAACAGTTTGTGGTTGTGGTGAATTGGGTCCCCAGTATCCTTTGGGCCCTTCTTCCTCAGTACAGCTGTTCACCCTCTCAACAGCAAAGGGATTTACCCTGTCTCCATTCCTTCTGTAATCCACAACCAGCTCTTTAGTTTATATGACATTGAGGGAGGGGTTGTTTTCTTGACACCAGACAGATGTTGTTCAGACCTGTTAATTTGTAACAGCTTCCCAATATTTTTTGCTCTATTATTTACCCTCTCTTTAGCTTTTATGTTGGGTTTGGCTTCTCATTTCAGCGATGGTTGTGTCCTCCTGCCATTCTAATGCTTCACTGGGATGTATCTACCATGCACCTCCCGAATTGTTCCCGGAAACTCCAGCCATTGCTGCTCCATCGACATTCCTACCAGTTTCCCCTTCCAATCAATTTTGTCCAGCTTCTCTGTCATAGAAACCTGGAGAAGTTCAGTGCAGAAACAGACCATTTGTCCATCTAGACAATGCTGAAAACATTTAAGCTGTCTGATGCAATGACCTGCACTGGGATGATAGCACTCCATACCCCTACCATCCAGCTGCCTATCCAAACTTCACTTAAATGGTGAAATCGAGCTCACATGCACCAGTGCTGGCATCTCATTCCACACTCTCACAATCGATTCAGTGAAGAGCTTTCCCACATGTTCCCATTAAATTTTCACCTTCCTCACTTACCCATGACCTCTGGTTGTCATCCCACCCAACCTCAGTGGAAAAAACCTGCTGCATTTACCCTATCTGTACCTTCATAATTTTGCATACTTCCAACAAATCCTCAAAACAATGTATAGTTTCCTTGTTTATGCTTAGAGCCTTGTTTAGGTGCATAAGATGATGAGGGGCATTGATCGTGTGGATAGTCAGAGGCTTTTCCCAGGGCTGAAATGGCTAACAGGAGGGGGCATAGTTTTAAGGCGCTTGGAAATAGATACCGAGGGAAAGTCAGGGGTAAGTTTTTGCATAGAGAGTGGTGTGTGGGTGGAATGCACTGCCAGCAGCGGTGGTCGAGGCAGATACAATAGGGTCTTTAAACAGCCTCTTAGACAGGTACATGGAACTTAGAAAATAGAGGGCTCTGCGCTAGGGAAACTCTAGGCAGTTTCTAGAGTAAGTTGCATGGTTGGCACAACATTGTGGGCTGAATGGTTTGGAATATGCTGTGGATTTCAATGTTTTATGTTGAACAGTGAAATAACTTTGGCTATCCTACAACCCTCTGATAACCACCCTCCCCCCACCCCCCGTTCACTAAGGATGATTTGGTTATCTCTGCTAGGGGCCCGACAATTTCTGCACTTGCCTCCTGTAGGGTCTGAGGGAGCACCATGTCATGTCTTTTTCCACACTCCCATAGACCCTGTGTCCATCTCCTGAGTAAATAGAGATGAAAACATATTTAACATCTCCCCCATCTGCTTTGGTTCCTCACGTGGATTGCCATTCCGGTCTTCCAGAGGATCAACTTTGTGCCTTACAATCCTTTTGCTCTTAATCTATCTCTAGAATCCCTGAGGATTATCCTTCATCTTTTTTGCGACAGCAACCTCATGCCTTCTTTTAGCCATCCTGATTTATATCTTATTTGTTCTCTGGCATTTCTTATCCTCCATAAGTACCTACCTGCCTATCCCTGTTATACAACTCCATTTTGTGCTTCACCAGGGTCTCAATATTTCTTGAAATCCAAGGTTCCCTACAGTTTCTATCTGTATCTTTTATTCTGAGAAGCACATACCCACTTTGCTCTTTCAAAATTTCACTTTGAAGGCCTCCCACTTACCAAGCACACCTTTGCCATAAAGCAGCCTGTCCCAGTCCACAGTTGCCAGATCCTAGTATCTTAATTCCAGGTGTTGATCCATTCCCTGAACACATCCACCTTTCCTATCATGCTCCTTGCATTGAGATATACAGGGTTCAGCATATTCACTGCACCATGCTCAACGTTTTTCATTCCTGACCTTGTCTGAGGTCTGAACAACATCTGTCTCCACAACCTCTCCTCTATCTGTTCTGTCATTCCCCCTGCAACTTTAGTTTACCCTCCCCCATGCCCCACCTCCCACCATGCAGCTCTATCACCCCTTTGGTTTTCATCTCCCAGATCAATAAAAAGGAGGTGCATACAGGCAGATAGGAACAAATGGGCTACTTATGAGATACAGGAAATTCAAGTGAACACTGATGAAAGAAGGCATGAGGTTGCCCCAGCAGACAAGGTGAAGGAGAATCCTCATGGATTCTGCAGATATGTTAAGTGCAAAAAGATTGCAAGGGAAAAAATTAATCCTTTGCAAAATCAGAATGATAATCCGTATGAGGAGACAAAATAGATGGGGGAGATTTTTTCTGCATTCGTATTTACTCAGGAGGTGGACACAGAGTCTATAGAAGTGAGGCAAAGCAGCATCAACTTCATGGAGACTGTACAGATTACAGAGGTGGAGGTGTTTGCCGTCTGAAGGCAAATTGCCATGGATAAATCCCCAGGGCCTGACAAATTGTTCCCTCGGACCCTTTGGAAGACAAGTGCAGAAATTGTCGGGGCCCAAGCACAGATATTTAAATCATCCTTAGTGACAGGTGAGGTACTGGAGGATTGGAGGACAACCAATGTTGTTCCGCTGTTCAAGAAAGGCTCTAAAAATAAACTAAGAAATTGTACATTGGTGTGCTTGACATCAGTAGGGGGAAAGTTATTGGAACTTATGTGCAGGAACCAGATATATAAGTATTTGGATAGATGTGAATTGATTAATGATAGACAACATGGCTTTGTGCTTGGTAGTTCATGGCTCACCAATCTTATAGAGTTTCTCGAGGAAGTTATCAAGAAAGTGGATGAAGGCAAGGCAGTGGATGTTGTCTACATGGACTTCGGCAAGGCACTTGACAATGTCTCATATGGGAGGTTGGTCAAGAAGGTTCAGTACTCAGCATTCAAGATGAGATAGTAAATTGGACGAGACACTGGCTTTGGGAGAAGCCAGAGTGTGGTAGCAGATGGTTGCCTCTCTGACTGGAGGCCTGTGACTAGTTGTGTGTCATAGGGATCAGTGCTTGATCTGTTGTTGTTTGTCATCTATTTCAGTAGTCTGGATGATAGTGTGGTTAACTGGATCAGTAAATTTGTGGATGACACCAAGATTGGGGTGTAGTGGACAGCGAGGAAGACTATCATGGCTTACAGTGCGATCTGGACCAGCTGGAAAAATGGTTTGAGAAATGGAAAATGAAATTTAATGCAGACAAGTGTGAGGTGTTGCACTTTGGTAGGACCTACCAGTGTAGGTCTTATACAGTGACTGGTTGGGCACTGAGGAGTGTTGTAGAGGAAAGGGAACCGGGATGTCTGTAATTCACTGAAAGTGGTATCACAGTTAGATAGAGACGGAAAGAAAGATTTCAGCCCATTGGCCTTCATGAACCAAAGCACTGACAACAGTAGATAGATGAAAGTTGTAAAAGAGGTTCCGAGAGTTCAGAGAAAATTCACAAGGATTTTGCCAGGTCTGGAGGACTTGGGTTATGAGGAAAGATTGAGCAGGTTAGGACTTTATTCCTTGGAATGTAGAAGATTGAGGGGAGATTTGATTGTGATAGAGGGGCATAGATAAAATGCAGGCTGGCTTTAACCACGGAGATGGTGTGGAACTACAACCAGAGGCCATAGGTTAAGGGTGAAAGGTGAAATGTTAAGGGGAACATGAGGGGAAACTTCTTCACACAGATGGTCATCTGGGTGTGGAATGAGCAGCCCACACAAATGGTGAATGCGAGCTGGATTTCAACATTTAAGGAGTTTTGTGTAGGTACCTGAATGGTAGGGGTGTGGGAGTGGGGAGTTTAAATAGTTTAGCACAAGCTAGATAGCCCAAAGGGCCTGTTTCTTTGTTGGTACTTTTCTGCAAGAGCCTTTAACAGCTGTGCGGACCAACCATTCATCTCAGCAAGAGATTTTTATAAGGCATTAAAACTGTGGCACTTTAAGTTAATAATACATATAAGAAAATCCCAGCTGCACGTCAAGAAAGACTATTTGTGTGAGAATTTTTCAGTTACTGTGTGGCGAGGCACCCATGCAGCTCAGCAGGAACAGGGAATAATACCAATGGAGGGAGACAAACTGAGCCAAGGCACAAATTGGAGACCACAGAAATGCCCCATTCCTATAGAAACAAGAAGAGCATCAGGGAATTGATGGTTATTCCAGATACCAGCACTGTGCCCAGTTAGAAGATGATTTCTCTGTCCAACTTGGGTGGAACCTCACTGTAACAGTGTGATGCTGGATCAGACCTTGGCAACTCAAGTAATCTCATCCGAAATGTTGTCCTACACCCAGTGATGGATTTTGTAAATCTTTTTACAGGTTAAAAACGAGAAGGAATTTGTCTCCCGGAAGCTCAGACATGGCACACCAGTTTTGCTGTCTCTGTCTAGATATTTAAGAAGTGAAGCAAGGGATTCAATCGACCATCCTACCTGATCAGACTACGGGGCAGGATTCACTCAGTCATTTGTCCAACTGGCACGCCCGTCATTTTACACAGGGGAGAGCCCATTCTTCTGCTCAGACATTGAGAATGGATTCAGTCAGTCATCTCAACTGAAAGTACATCAGCAAGTTCACACTGGGCAAGGTCATTCACCTGCTTAGTCTGTGTGTAAGAAAGCACTTAGTCTGTCATCCCACCTGTGGACACACCAGTCAGAAGCTGGTCATCTGCTGAATTTCTGGGAAAGGATTCACTCGGTCATCTGACCTGATGGCACACCAGCGAGTTCAGACCGGGGTGCGGCCGTTCACTTGCTCGGACTGTGGGATGAGATTCACTCGGTCATCCACCCTACAGAGTCACCAGCGAGTTCACACTGGGGAGAAGCCATTCACCTGCTCAGTCTGTAGGAAGGGATTCACTCAGTCATCCAGCCTACAGAGTCATCAGCGAGTTCACACTGGGGAGAAGCCATTCACCTGCTCAGACTGTGGGAAGGGATTCACTCGGTCATCTGACCTAATGGCTCACCAGCGAGTTCACACCGGGGAGAGGCCATTCACCTGCTTGGACTGTGGGATGAGGTTCACTTTGTCATCTCACCTACTGACACACCAGCGAGTTCACACTGGGGAGAAGCCGTTCACCTGCTCAGTCTGTGAGAAGAGATTCACTCACTCTTGCACACTACTGATACACCAGCGAGTTCACACCGGGGAGAAGCCGTTCACCTGCTCAGTCTGTGGGAAGGGATTCACTCAGTCAGCCAACCTGCAGAGTCATCAGCGAGTTCACACTGGGGAGAAGCCATTCACCTGCTCAGAATGTGGGAAGGGATTCACTCTGTCATCCCAACTACTGAGTCACCAGCGAATTCACACTGGGGAGAAGCCATTCATCTGCTCAGTTTGTGAGAAGAGATTCACTCACGCTTCCAGCCTACGGAGTCATCAGCTGTTTCATACTGGGGAGAAGCCATTCACCTGCTCAGTCTGTGGGAAGGGATTCACTCGGTCATCTGAACTGAAGGTACATCAGAGAGTTCACACTGGGGAGAGGCCGTTCACCTGCACAGACTGTGGGAAGGGATTCACTTGCTCATCTACGCTGAAGGTGCATCAGCGAGTTCACACTGGGGAGAGGGCGTTCAGCTGCTCAGTCTGTGGGAAGGGATTCATTCAGTCATCCAACCTGCAGATACACCAGCGAGTTCACACTGGGGAGAAGCCGTTCACCTGCTCAGACTGTGGGAAGGGATTCACTCGGTCATTTGAGCTAATGGCTCACCAGCGAGTACACACCGGGGAGCGGCCGTTTACCTGCTCGGACTGTGGGAAGGGATTCACTTTGGCATCGAAACTAGTGAGACACCAGCGAGTTCACACTGGGGAGAAGCCGTTCACCTGCTCAGTCTGTGAGAAGAGATTCACCAACTCTTCCACCCTACAGAGACACCAGCGAGTTCACACTGGGGAGAAGCCTTTCATCTGCTCAGTCTGTGGGAAGGGATTCACTCGGTCATCCCACCTACAGAATCATCAGTGAGTTCACACTGGGGAGAAGCCGTTCACCTGCTCAGAATGTGGGCAGGGATTCACTCAGTCATCCCACCTACAGAGTCATCAGCGAGTTCACACTGGGGAGAAGCCGTTCACCTGCTCAGTCTGTGGGAAGCGATTCATTCAGTCATACACCCTGCAGATACACCAGCGAGTTCACACTGGGGAGAAGCCATTCACCTGCTCAGAATGTGGGCAGGGATTCATTCAGTCATCCCACCTACAGAGACATCAGCGAGTTCACACTGGGGAGAAGCCATTCACCTGCTCAGAATGTGGGAAGAAATTCACTGATTCATCCACCCTACAGAGACACCAGCGAGTTCACACTGGCGAGAAGCCGTTCACCTGCTCAGTCTGTGAGAAGAGATTCACCAACTCTTCCAGCCTACTGACACACCAGCGAGTTCACACTGGGGAGAAGCCTTTCACCTGCTCAGTCTGTGGGAAGGGATTCACTCGGTCATCCCACCTACAGAATCATCAGCGACTTCACACTGGGGAGAAGCCGTTCACCTGCACAGAATGTGGGCAGGGATTCACTCTGTCATCCCAACTACTGACACACCAGCGAGTTCACACTGGGGAGAAGCCATTCACCTGCTCAATCTGTGGGAAGGGATTCACTCAGTCATACACCCTGCAGATACATCAGCGAATTCACACTGGGGAGAAGCCATTCACCTGCTCAGAATGTGGGCAGGGATTCACTCAGTCATCCCACCTACGGAGACATCAGCGAGTTCACACTGGGGAGAAGCCATTCGCCTGCTCAGAATGTGGGAAGAAATTCACGGATTCATCCACCCTACAGAGACACCAGAAAGTTCACACTGGGGAGAAGCCGTTCACCTGCGCAGTCTGTGGGAAGGGATTCACTCAGTCAGCCAACCTGCAGAGTCACCAGCGAGTTCACACTGGGGAGAAGCCATTCACCTGCTCAGAATGTGGGAAGGGATTCACTCTGTCATCCCAACTACAGAGACATCAGCGAGTTCACACTGGAGAGAGGCCATTCACCTGCTCAGAATGTGGGAAGAAATTCACTGATTCATCCACCCTACAGATTCACCAGTCAGTTCACACATTCTGAGCTTTTCACCTGCTCAGAATGTTGGAAAGGATTCATTCAGTCATCCCAACTACTGGCACACCAGTCAGTTCACATTCTTATTAATTCCTTGCTTTTGCTTGCTGAGGACATTCATTTTAAGAGAGAGAGTGATTAAGAAGTCAAATCAGTCTGGCTTGCAGCTTGTTTACATCGCTCACAGCTTGTTTAGATTTAACCGAGGACTCAGACACTCAGAGTCAGGCGGAGATGAAGGAGGAAAAATGGAAGGATCGAAACCAGGGAACTAGTAGCCAAGGGTCACTGCTTAGAGCTTTCCTATGCCCACAAGGGTGGGTTAAGTATCAATTCACCATACATCGAATGTGTGGTTATCACCTCATTTGATCCTTAGGTGTGGATCCGAATTGGCGTATCCTGTGAAGACCACTTATGTGTTAACCCTTGTCTGGGTGTAATGTGATAATTTACTTGAAGATGATACCCCTTGTGACAAGTCACTTTCGGTGATAATTCGTATGTGATTTGAAACGACAACGGATAAAGTCTACAGCGACTGTTCTCTCATTTTACCACAATGGAACCTTTGGAATTCGATGTAATTGCCCTCTCTCGACATTTACCCTGGATTACAAATATTTCTCTTTCATCACCTATTCCGTGGATGAACTGAACTTCCATACTTTACCATCTCAAGACTCTAAGCCTTGTTTCCGTCGAGCTCAATAGTTTGGGAGTTATATTTACACACATATATACACATAACACTGTTAACTTTTATTTATCTTGCTTAATTTACTTTGTTATAAGTAGATACTAATAAAGATAGTGGTTTTAACATCAAAACCAGACTCCAGGAGCAGTCAATTGCTGCTGGTTCATTTCTAAAGCTTTTGTTTCTAGGTTTTTGTTCGTAACAAAATTGGGGCTTGCATCTGGGATATGAACAAATTTGAGGGTGTGTTGATTAATTATTGATTTCATTGGAGAAATCCCTTTTGATTTATTTGTGTGTGCAAAATCAGCAGCAATGGATGTTGTTATATGTCTGGTAGCACCAACCTCTGAGGCATTAGAGGACGTCAGAAGGATCGTGTTGTTGTGTATTGCGAAAAGGTTTAAAATTGCTAAGGTGAAATTGACAATGAGGAAGGCACAGATGCAGAGGATTATAACTGAATGTTATGTATTTGAGGGTGTGTTTAACATGGAGGAGTTGGAGGTGTTTCCTAAAAGTAAACCTAGTGAGCTTGAGCTCCATTACAAGTTAGAAAAGTTAAAGATGGAGGCTGCGGAAAGGCAGAGGCAGTTTGAGGCTAGAGAGGCAGAAAAACAGAGGGAGGACGCAGAAAGACAGAGGGTGTTCGAGCTGGAAAAGATAGAGAGATTGCAGCAAAGGGGTCTAGCGTTAGACTCTGGTGATAAGTCTGTGGGCAGTCGGGAAGTTAAATTGGTACCTCCACTTGACGAGGCAGAGGTTGATAAATACTTTCAGCATTTTGAGAAGGTTGCTCAGAGTTTAAAGTGGCCAAAAAGGGTTGGCCTATTCTCTTACAATGTGTAATTGAGGGGAAGGCTCAGCAAGCCTATTCTGCTTTGACAGTTGATGAAGCAGCTGATTATGACATAGTGAAACAGGCTGTGCTCAAAGCTTACGAGTTGGTCCCAGAATCATACAGGCAAAAGTTTAGAAATTCAAGGAAATCTGTGAACCAGATTTATATGGAATTTGCTTGTGAGAAGTTTGTGTTTTGACTGCTGGTGCACATATAAAAATATAAATGATGATTTTAACAGCTTGAAAGCATTGGTTGTAATTGAAGAATTCAAAAGGTGTGTCCCTGATGACATAAATACGTATTTGGATGAAAAGGATGCTGCTACATTGCAGGAGTCTGCTAGATTAGCAGATGAGTTCGCTTTAACTCATAATGTTAAATTTACCCAGAATAAGAGTTTCCAAAAGAGTAGCAGGGATCACCAGGGTAAACCAGAAATTAAAGCTGGGACTAGTGACAAGAGTAACGATGAAGGGAAGCAGTTGAAGGAGAAATATTCTGGTTTGTCTTGTTACTGTTGTAATAAGCTGCTCATATGATGGCTAACTGTTCTATCCTGAATAAGAAAAACAAAAAGGAGGCAGTCCCAAATGCCTGTATTCAATATATTGAAGCACCTATAAACCCACAGGGTTCTGAACATTCTGTTGAGGCTCAGTTAAGGACTGAGAGGTCTGACCGAGTTAAGAAGGGATTTGATCATTTTATGTTAGATGGGTTTGTATAAGTAAAGGAACGGTCAACCCCAGTACCAGTGAAAATCTTTGAGATACTGGGGCTTCTCAGTCACTTATATTAGACAGCGTTCTAAAGTTTGGTGATGAGACTAACACTGGCGAGGTAAATCTTATTAAGGCATTGGGAGCGGCATTTTATTATAGGCATTGGGGCTTCTGTGCCATTGCACAAGGTAACTTTACAGTCAGGGTTGGTTTCCAGACCTGTTAAGATTGGATTATGCTCCAGTTTACCAGTGGAAGATGTTACTTTGCTGTTAGGGAATGACCTGGCAGATGGTAAAGTAGTTCCTGCAGTGCAGTTGACAACTAAGCCAACCACTGACGACCCAGAGATGGATTTTAACATTTATCCTTCCTGCGCAGTAACTCCAAGTATGGCTAAAAAGTCTGCTGATGCAGACGGTTCTGTGCAGCATGATTCTGATACCCATGATAGCCAAAATCGGGATTCAGGTTATGCTGACTTGTCAGGGACTTTTCTGCCTTCATTGTTTCAACAGGATTCAGGTAGTAAGTCTGATGAGAAAGACTTATCCCTGTCTAGGAAGGAGTTTATAGCAGAATAGAACCGGGACCCTGAGATTGAAGTTTTAAAAGAAACAGCTCTCTCAGATGATGAGATTAAGAAAATGCAAGTCGGGTATTATCTCAAGGATGGAGTGTTAATGAGGAAGTGGAGGCCACCTGCCATACCTGTGAGTGAGGAACGGACAGTTGTTCACCGAGTTGTAGTTCCTAAAGTGTATAGGATAGAAATGTTAACTTTGGCCCACAGTATGCCCTTAGGTGGCCATTTTGGAGTGAATAAAACTAAACAGGATTATGAAGGAATTTTACTGACTAATTTGAGGAAAGATGTTGTGATCTTTTGCAGAGCCTGTCACACTTGTCAAGTTGTGGATAAACCTAATCAGGTCACCCCAGTGGCCCCACTCCGGCCTATACCTGCATTCAGTGAACCCTTTTCCAAAGTTATTGTGGATTGTGTTGGCCCATTGCCAAAGACTAAAGCTGGCCATCGGTATTTGCTATCTATTATGAGTACCTCATCCAGATTCCCAGAGGCAATACCTCTCAGGAATATTAAAGCTCAAACTGTGACGAAGGCTCTTACCAAGTTTTTTACTCTATTTGGTTTGCCTAAAGCAATCCAGTCTGATCAAGGAAGTAATTTTACATCTGGTTTATTCCAGCAGGTGGTTTATGAACTGGGAGCTAAATGAATTACATCATCTGCATACCATCCGGAATCACAAGGGGCTTTAGATAGATTTCATTCTACCCTCAAAACAATGAATAAGACATACTGTGTTGAAAATGGAAAATACTGGGATGAAGGAATATATTTTTTTTGTTCACAGTAAGAGAGTCAGTACAGGAATCACTGGGCTTTAGTCCATTTAAATTTGTATTTGGTCACTGCGTGAGGGGACCTTTGACCTTGTTAAAGGAACAGTGGATTGTTGGGATGTACATGTTAACTTCTTAGACTATGTTTTGAAGTTCAAAAACAAACTACACCAGTCCTGTAGCCTAGCAAGACAGAACTTATAGATTTCTCAAAGCAAAATGAAGTTTTGGTTTGATAAGCAGGCTTGTGAAAGAAAATACCAGGTGGGGGGTAAGGTGCTTGCCTTATTTCCAATGTGGATGAATCCAGTTAAGGCGAAATTCAGTGGACCGTATGAAATAGTCTCTCAAGTTAATGACGTGAATTATGTTACTAAGACACCCGACCGACACAAACCAACACAGGTCGTACACATAAATATGATACAGACTTATTTTGACAAGCAGGCACCATCTATGGGTGTTGTTATCAAAACGTATGAATCTGGCAACCCTGAGAATGAAACAATTGACTCATCTGAGACTTTTCACAAGCTAAATATGGTCCCAGTTAGGCTAATGAACTCAGTTGTTCAAGAAAACATTGATAACAAGTTGGCTCATCTGCAGCCAAAGCAACAACAACAGCAGAAGAAATTAATTCTGAAGTTTAAAGGTTTATTTCCCAATGTTCCCAAGCAAACCACGGTCGCAGTACACGACGTAGATTTCGGACCAGCCAAACTGATTAAACAACACCCATATTGCATGAAGGTAGAAAAGTGTAAATTGGCTGAGCAAGAAATTGAATATATGCTGAACAATGGTATTATTAGGCCTGTGATTATGGACTGTGCCTCTAAGAACCATGTCTGTAAGAGAGAGAGAGAGAGAGAGAGAGAGAGAGAGAGAGAGACGAGCACAAGCGGCTTGTTACAGAGACAGATAGTGCGGAGGGCCTGCATGATGGACAGCTGGTGTTCAGCACAATGGTATTTAAAGGAGTGTTGCTGTTTGTTTTTTAGGACAGGCAGACACACAAAGGCTAGTGGGAAGAGTTGTCACTGAAGTTTTAAATGCCCACGGGGGGGGGGGGGTGAGGATCAGTTAAGAGGAATCAGTCTGTGCCTATTAGTGCATGTAAGAGCGACCCTGTGAAATCTGCTAGAAACCCTTGCCTGGGTTGGTAGATTGTCACTTGAAGATGCTGCTCTTAAGTTGGTCATGTTTGGCTAACTTGGAAGATTTGGAGGACATCGGAAGAGGGTCGATGACACCTGTTTGGATGCCAAATCTCTCACTCACTTCAATCCCGTGAACTGAACTAAATATCCTTACCGCACCAGCGTAAGACTGCATCATTTACCAGCTAAGTTTGGGAAATATATATTTACACCTATATATGCATAACACTGCTAGATTTTGCACTGATTATGGAAAGGTAAATGCAGTAACAAAAACAGATGCATATCCTATCCCTAGGTTGGATGATTACATCAATAAGGCTGGAAAAGCTAAATTTCTTACAAAGATTGATCTGCTGAAAGGGTATAGGTGTGTTCTATTGACGGACAAAGGTAGAGAAATTTCTGTGTTTGTGACACCTTCTGGGTTGTACAAATACAAAGTTTTGCTGTTTGGAATGAAAAATGCTCTAGGAACATTGCAGAGAATGACTGATTCTGTAATTCGAGGGTTGGAACACACAGATACCGATACTGATGACTTAGTCACAGGGAGTGACACTTGGGAAGAGCATATCTCTGCAGTAGAAAAGCTGTTTGACAGGCTTTCCCAGGCCAACCTTACAGTTAACTTACCGAAGAGTGAATTTGGCCATGTCACTGTGACCTATCTTGGCAATGTTGTAGGTCAAGGCAAATTGGTTCCTGTTCAGGCAAAAGTCCAGGCAATTTTCTGAAGTTTCTATTCCGACTGGTAACAAGGTTCTTGGAAGGTTTCTGGGAACAGTTGGATATTATCGTAAGTTCTGTAAGAACTTTGCTTGTATCGCTTTTCCGCTGAGTAATCTCCTGAAGAAGGGCGAAAAGTTTGTTTGGACCGAGCCTTGTCAGAAGATTGATTGAAAATTATTATTTGAGATTAGGCCAATCAGTGTAGTGTCGTCAACAAATTTAATTCACAGATTGGAGCTGTGAGTGGCGACACAAGTCGTGGGTGCACAGAGAGTAAAGGAGGGGGCCAGGGAGCAACCCTGAGGGGTATGTGTGCTGAGGGTCAGAGAGACAGAGGTGAGAGAGTCCACACTTAGCACCTGCTGACGATCTGACAGGAAGAGCGGGATCCAGCTGCACAAGGCAGGGTGAAGGCCAAGGTCTATGAGCTTCTTGTCGACACTTCACGCCTTGGTATGGCTACTGCTCTGCCTATGATTGCAAGGAACTGCAGAGCTTTGGAGAACAGAGAACATCAGAGAAACAAGCATCTCCTCCATTGACTCTTCCTACACTTCCCCTACCTCAGAAAAGCAGGATATGAACTCAAAGATCCTCACAATCTGGACATTCTTGCTGCAAACCTGCTCTCCCTTCAAGGAAGCGATAGAAACACCTTAAAGTGCGTATCACCAGGCTCAAGGTCGGCTTCCTGTCTGTGGTTATAAGCCAAATGAATGATAAAATGGACTCGACCTCACAATGTAACTCGACGTGACCCTGCACCATATGTCTATCTGCACTGCACTTTCTCTGCAGCCATAATGCTTTGTTACAGTTATTGTCTTGTCATATATCAGCTCAATGTATTGATCTGTGTGGATGGTACGTCAGGCAAGATTTTCACTGTAGCTCAGTACATGATGATAATAAACAATAGCCCCATTTTAATTGTGTGGAAATATTAGACAGACTGAGATTCTGCTTTGGAACCACAGAAGGAAATTTAACTGTTGACTTTTCTGAGAAATACCAATAAATAGAATAGGCTTCAATCTCACATTACGGTAACTGGGATCGTGACCGGTGGTGGGTCTCCCATATCAATATCAGAATCAGGTTTAATAGCACCGGCATATGCCAAGAAATTTGTTGTCTCTGCGGCAGCAGTAGAACCTAACTCATAACAATAGATTTTAACAGCTATGAATTACAAAAATATACATATTCTATAGTTAAATTAAATCAGTAGTACAAAATTTAAAAATAATACAAATGTAATAAACTATTTTAATTGTGTGGAACTGTTTGACTGGGTTGTTGCTTTGGAAATTCTGGAGTGAACGGTACATATTTATGAGAAGCTCTGATAAATCAAAAGGCTAAATTCTCACATAAATGGGTCACACATCCAGAAACATCGGCTGCACTTCAGCCAGTAAAGAGTGGAATGAAACATGCTGAAAATATTGCAGAAAAAGAACATTGTCCACACGCAACGAGAGGAAGTGACAGATCTGGATCTCACGTCCTTGTCTGAACGAGGAAAGATGAAGCTACACGTACACATAGAGCAGTGACCCGCAGATGCTGCAGATCTGCAGAGAAACGTGAACAGGAAACGGGATCAGGTGACGGGTGGAGGGTCTCCCATCTGAACCGCTGACTCCGCTCCTCACCCTCACACACTGCCTGACCCATCCGCTGCATTTCCCACATTATTCCATACTTACACCAGATACGTGTTTAGTTTTTCCCTCCATATCTTCCCTGTCCCTTTCCCTCCACCCCCAGGTCACAGAGTCATGGGCTCAATTCCCATCCCAGTACAACACACAATTCAGACCCAAACAGGAAATGTTCAGTGTTCATTTAAATCAATCTATGTTTATAAACACTAATTTCTATTCATATTCCTCCAGCCTCACTGGACAGGAACACTGAAACATCAAATGAGAAACAGCAAGAGGAGGCCATTCAGCCCCTCTAACCATCAACAAGATGGCGGCTGCTCTCCCATCTCACATGTTTCTGCATGATGCTCATTTCCTCGATCCCTTTGGTCTCCACATATCTGCAGGCCTCTGTTTTATGTGAGGACGATCACCGAGTATTCACTATCCTCTGTGGTGGGATTTACAGACATTCCCCACCCTCAGAGTGGAGACATTTCCCCTCATCTCAGTCCGGGGCAGTCCATCCCCTTTTTCAGAGACTGGGATTCCTGGTTCAACTGGTAATGATGTTGTGTATTTCAATGTGTTCACCTCTCAGTCCTCGATTCTCCAAATGAAAGGTTTATCACATTTGATCTTTCTCCATCTGATGACCCACCACTCCAGGGGCCAGTCTGGTGAATCTTCATTGCACTCTCTATAACAAATACTCTCTAACCTCTTTGTTAATCCTCTATGGAATTAATTTCCATCTTCTGTTGCCCCAAACACTCACCTCCCACCCCGTCACTATTTCCACCTTCCCACCTCCCCCTCACCTGGATCCACCTCTCACTCCCCAGCTCTTGCCCCATCCCCACCCCTCACCTCTTTTCTCTGACTATTTCCCGTCCACTCTCAGTCCAGAGGGAGGGTCTCGGCCCAAAATGTTCACGGTCCATTTCCCTCCACAGATGCTGCCCGACCCACTGAGTTCCTCCGGCAGTTTGTTCTTTGGTCTGTATAACCCGTGTTAGTATGGGGAGCGGGATTTTACCCCATATTCCAGGGACAGTCTCAACAAATCCCTAATAATTGTCACTTTGCCCGGATCACTGGCCCCGCTTGCAGGGCAACAGTCTGCCGGTGTTTGCCCTCCAATGTGGTGAATCCCTCTGATCGCTACCACCGTGGGCTCAGACATTTCCACAGATGAGCCCCTCCTGTCCCCACCGGGACAAACATCCTGTCTGCCCCGTCTCTCACCATCTTCATCCTTTCAGTAAAATCATCCTCCTCTCTCCCGGAATCGCTGACGGGCCGAGCGGTCTCCTCCTACCTCTCAGCGATACATCAGACTCCGGCCGCAGGAGACGCTTCACAAATGCCCCAACTTCCCTCGGAGGGAAATGGAAATAAATCAGAAAGCGGACATTTACTTTGGGATTTGTTCCGCCCTGACGGGAGATCGACGCTTGAGCGGGAAACGGTTTCAGCGGGGTAACGCCCACTGGGCTTGTTCGCCTCCGTTACTGGTTGTAACCAGTGATTGACATCGCTTCGTACCAATGGGAGTAGCGTAGGTCCTGAAGCTTTGTTTTTCAGCAGTGGGGGAGGGGTGGTCACGTGATTGGTAGCTCAGCCGTTAAACCGATAAAGCTCGAGCTCTCCAGCGCGTGGGTGACGTAAACACCGCGCACGCCAGGGCAGGTCCCGGTGTGGGGACCTATGTGTGACGTCAGTCGCGTGGATTCACCTATGTGACGTCACCCGTGGGAGAGCGCTCCCATTTAATAAAACACCTGAATGGACGTTTCTGATGATTTCAGTGGGACAACAACATTAATCACGGGTTTCATCACTGAATCCAGTGTTGTCTGATGTAAAGTCCCTGTTATGTGTCCGGCTGTGCCGTGTTGTTGGTGGAGTGGGCAGCGTGGTGTTTGTCTCGATTCGGGTCACAACACCAGAATTGCCAGCGGGGTCCACACACAGTGTATTAGTCAACAGAAAACCTCTCGTCCCTGTAGTCTTTGTCTCCTGGTAAACTCAACATCCTGACAATGTGGACCATAGACACCCCTTCCTCTTTAAAGTCAGTTATTCATTCAGACAGCTGATCGCTGAGAGGAATTATATTTATTGGTCATTAAAGTTCGCCCAGATTCGTTTGGACGGATTTGATGTGGAGTTCGGGGGTGTCGCAGTGAAAAGGCCGGACGGCCGAACTCTCTCCGTTGTCCAAACATCCTTCCAGGTGAGGCGACACTTCACCTGTGAATCTTCCCGGGTCGCCTATTGTGTCCGCTGCTCCCGATGCGGCCGCCTCTACACTGGTGACACCGGCTCCTCCGCAGTTGTGCGGGGTAGGGTTGTTTTTTTGGGGGGGGGCAGATCGATGTTATATCCTTTTGTGCGTGGGGGGTGGGTTTTGGGGGTTGGTGATCGGGATGCCGTTCTTTTTGGAGGGGTGGGAGTTTGATTTTTCTCTCCGAACGACTTTCATGCTCTTTCTTTGTTTTGTGGTTCTCTGGAGAAGAAAATAAAACGCAAGAGTTGTTTATGGATACCTGCTTTGATAATAAACTGACCTTTGAACTATCCGCTCCCAGCGGGACTTCCCGGTGTTCAAACATTTTCATTCCGATTCCCATTCCCATTCCCGTTCCGACGTGTCAAACCATCGCATCCTCTTCTGCCAAGTTAAGGCCACCCTCAAGGTCCAGAATCTGCACCTTATATTCCGTCTGGGTAGCCCTCCCCCCAACCTGATGGCATGAATATCGATTTCTCCTCCCGGTGAACAAATCTCCCTCCCTCCCACTCCCTCTCTTCCTCGCTGACTTTTCACGTCCTCTCACGTGCTTATCACGTCTCTCTAGGTCCACTGCTCCTATTCTCCACTATTTCTCCTATTAGATTCTATTTTCTTCTGCTCTTGAGCTTTCCCATCTACCTGGCTTCACCTATCACCATCCAGCGAACCATTTTCTCGCCCGCCCCGATCTTATTCAGATATTTCCCCCATTCCATCTCAGTCCTGAAAGAGGGTACAACTGGAAACGTCAACTGTCGACTCTTTTCGATAGATGCTGCCGGGCCTGCTGAGTTCCGCCAGCATTTTGTTTGTGTTGCTCTGGATTTCCTGCACCTGCAGACTTTGTCGCGTTTGTGATTTACCACTCCGCTGTCCCTCCCGCCTCCGATTACAGGGGGCTCTGCATGGTCCGCTGGCCACTAGTGGCGATATGCAGGCCTCCGGCCGCGGGTGTCGCTGTACGGACCTTCGGCCACTGGTGGCAATGTGCAGACCTCCGGCCACCGGTGGTGCTGCAGAGAACCTCCTGATAAACGCATGCGCAGTGCCGACAGCAGCGGTTGTTGGCGGTTCTCCGACTCGAGCGGAGGGGTGAGTGGGGTCTGATCTCGGCGGGTTTGTGTAAATTTGGGCCGGTTGGATTGGGAAAGGACCGGGCCCGAGCTCTGCCGGACGGCTGCAATCTTTTAGCTGCCGGAGCTGTTCGAGGGGTGATTGATAAGTTCGTGGCCTACGTTAGAAGGCCGAAAGTTATGTAGCTCTCGGTACATGTACGTGCAGTTCAACTCTTTGAGTGATTATGGAGAAAGTTTGAACAATAACTTTTGCGGGTTTTCTGTTTCAGATAATTGAAAATTGCTAGGTTTTCTAAAATCGACTCCTTCCACCTTAGGCCACGAATTTATCAATCATTGCCCTATTCATGTGATGAGCACGTACACAAATTGGGTGTCACACACACACACATATATATGTATGAATGGGGCTTTTTATAATGTCAAGCACTAAACCAAGATGAAAGAAAGATATATGAATTCCAGAGCTCCACAGAAACACAGTGATAGTTAAGACATTAACAAGATTATAGCCAGTCACTGCATTTCAGTATACAACTGGTACAATAAAACATATTTAATTTAATTTAATAATATGATAGTTTTTCACGATTGCATTCACCAATTATCATGAAATTGAATTATCAAGCAAGTGAAGTAATGTTTGCTTCGAAGCCATAGGGTTGTTAGTGAGAAAAATTTACTTTCGTTTTAGTGAGTAATCCACGGACCACCACAGTCACAGCTCCACGATTTCACCAGAAACGATCAAATATCCTATCCTAATGTTATTAGTGGTATTTTCCCCACCAGCCACCAACCCCTCTCCCTAACCCCCGCTGTTAAATTTCCTGCTTGTTTATTTTGACTTATTTTCTAACAGAAGTACTGGAGTGGTGCTCCGGTGAGCTCCGGCAGCACTGCACCCCTGTTTAGATCCAAGTAAAATGGACCCGGGGATCAAGCTGCCCTGGTTTATGAGGTGTTGAGTGAGTAT
The DNA here is from genome assembly GCF_048418815.1 of Hemitrygon akajei. NCBI lineage: Eukaryota > Metazoa > Chordata > Chondrichthyes > Myliobatiformes > Dasyatidae > Hemitrygon > Hemitrygon akajei. Next base: position 534,540 of record NW_027332049.1, on the reverse strand, counting down.
TTCTGGTCTGAGATCAAATGTTTGTTTCTGGAGTTCCTTTGGAAGCAATGACTGCTAATCTGAGGAGAGAATGAGTTTGTATTCCATCCCTCATAAGGAGAGGCTGTGAGTAAATGGTCTGTTCTGTGTTTGAACCAGTAGAAATAGACCTGGGGGGTTCAGTGTTTGAACTGTGTTTGGAAATTCCTCTTCGCTGTCACCTGTCTGTCAGACAGTGGAAATCAAACAGAAACTCAACTTGCACTAAAAATCAAAAATTCTGAATCCATTCTGACAAAAGATTGTGAGCCTGAATCGTTAACTTTGTTGTTCTCCTCACAGCAGTTCCTTACCTGTTGAGCGATTCTGGTGTTCCGGTTTCTTTTTATTCCATTCACTCTGGAATGGTTTAAATTTCCTGATTGTCTGTTATACTTGGAAATGTGTTCAGTGCAGTTGTTGGTAACAAGGTTCACATGAATAATCTCAGGAATGATCGGCTTTATGTATGAGGAGCATTTGATGGTTCTGGGGCTGTGCTCAATGGAGTTCAGACGGGGGTGAAAGGGGAGGGGGTGGTTAAGTAAACCTACCGAATGCTGAAAAGCCTGGATACAGTGGACATGGAGAGGATGTTTCGATTAGACGGAGAGTCTGTGATCTGACAGCACAGGCTCAGAATAAAGATGCTTCCCTTTAAAACTGAGATGAGGTTCTTCAGCCAAAAGATGGCTGATCTGTGGGATTTGTTGCCACAGAGGTTGGTTGAGGCTGCCATTTGGGTATATTTATGACAGAGATTAATATACTCATGATTGCTAAGTAGCTTCAGGGTTACAGGAGGAAGGCAGGAATATGTTTGAATAAATCTCAGCCATGATTTTGTTAACATGCTTCATTATCTCTCATGTTAAAGTTAGACCTGCGGTGTGAGATTTATTTGTAGAAAAACCCACAACTGGAAGCAAACTGCGACTGAAGATGAGGGAACAGCAGCAAGTGAAGCAGCCCGAGGATTGAGAGCACCGACTGGAGAGAAACCCTTCTGACTCAGGGTTTCCAGTGATTCAGTCAGGAGAAAGTTTGGTGAGTCTCATTTACTCAAACACTGGTCCTTTAGACATTACGTATCTGTACAAAATAAAGTAGGGAATAGTTGAGGTGAGAATGAATGTATCAGTTAAGTCTGTCAGACCCAGTTGCAATCACTCCAGGTCTGGTAATGTACTGTCAGTGTCCCAGCTCTTTAAAGTCTCTCACATTCCCTCAGTGTTTGCTCATTTGAAGAGCTTGCATCTTCTGAAGTAGCTTTCGGTCGGTTCTGAGCGTGGAGAGGGAAAGAGGGGTGTTTATATTTACTATCTTGCAAAAAGAGGTAATTGTTTGAAATTACTTGCTGCAGACTCACTATACGCACCCTGTACATTCTCCACAAGATTATTGACATTCATGACAAGTAGCAATGGGTGTTACCCTGGGTAGCTTCAGGAGACATGGGCCTTGATTCCAATAAACAACCTCCCATCATCACCATCTGCTTCCTACCATCGAGCTGTTCCCAGACTCTGGGCTCTGTGACAAACACAACGTTAGCAAGATTAGACAGTAATTAATATAAAGAGAGATTTGTTGCTTCCTGAAAGCTGTCTGATGCAATGGACCAGATCCTCCTTTGCTCACAACTTAATTTCCCCTCGGACCCATCCTCCCGGGTCACACTGTGTCTGATAACCTACATCCACAACCTCCCTCCACCTGCCAGTAGCCCCATAACTTTCCCACCATTTACCCCTCATCCATACAGGTAAACAGATCCTCGTTACCCACATCCACTCTCACAGCTTGGGGAACCAGAACTAACTGATCCTATATTCCCGGCCCAGACTGTCCAGCCGTCTGGCTCGGTCCCGGCCCTTTCCCACTGCAACTGCCCTTCGATTTACACAAACCCGAGATCAGCTCCTTCCTCATCGCCGCCCAACCAGGAGAACTGCGGGCATACAGTTGGGGTCGGCACTTTGCTGTAATAGGCAGGCGTTCCCCATGGCACCACCAGTGGCCGGAGGTCAGAGGGACAACGTAAAGGATTTGGATGTTGTGTTCTTTCACTGTGACATCGCCGAACTCTGCATTAACTCCATCCAGTCAAGCCTGAACGAACTTCAACGACCAACAAGTATAATTCCTCGCAGCGATCAGCTATCTGAATGTTTCACTCACTGTTAGAGGAAGGGGTACCGACACTGTCGGGGTGTTTAGCTTGCCATCAGTTCCATCAACCAGATCATTGGCATATAACATGAAAGGAATCGTTCCCAATGTAGAACCCTGTGGAACTCCACTAGAAACTGGTAGCCAGCCAGAAAAGGCTGTCAGTATTCCCACTCATTTCCTCCTGCCAATCCTCCTTTTTCCTGAAATAACATAGGCTCAGAGCTTGTTAAGGAGCCTCATGTGTGGCATCTTATCAAAGGTCTGAAAATCCAAGTACACAACATCAACCAATTCTCATTTGTCTACCCTGCTTATTAGTTCTCAAAGCATTCCAACAAATTTATCAGGCAAGATGTTCCCTTGAGGAAACAATGCAGACTCCGGCCTATTTTATCTTGTGCCTCCAAGTACCCCGAACTGACATACTTAATGATCGACTCCAACATCTTTCAAACCACTGTCAGTCTAAGTGGCCTATAGTTTCCTTTCTTCTGCCTCTCTCCCTTCTTGAAGAGTGGAGTGACATTTGCAATGTTCCAGTCTTCCAGAGCCATTTCTGAATTCAGTGATTCTTGAAGGATCATTAGTAATGCCTGCACAATCTCTCCGGCCACCTCTTTCAGAACTGTGGGTGTAAACCATCTGGTCCAGGTGACTTATCTGCCTTCAGATCTTCAGTTTCCAAAGAACCTTCTCTCTTGCTGTGGTCCCTTCTGTACAGGTCCCACCTTCCCTGGAAGAGAACCAGGGAACCAAAAATCTTATCCCCTCCCCTTCCCTCCCCCCTCCACATGCCTGATGTCATGCATGGGTTTGCCACACTGGGGTCTGACATGTACGCGGTTCCTTACGTCTGTGGGGTTTTTTCTCGTGGTTGTGCAGTTTGATCTTTCTTCCGTTCAGACAAAGGAGTGGGATCTAATGTCACGTCCTCTCATTGTGGTTGGGCATTTTTTTCATTGACTCCATTCCACTGTTACAACTTGCTGAAGTGCAGCCAGTGTTTCGAGGTATATAACCCGATTAATGCAAGAGGGAAGCCTTTTCTGTTTTTACAGGCTTCTCAGACATTTGTACACCTCAGTGAAATCTCCCTCCTGAAGTTCCAGAGGAGAAGCTCAGTCTGTCTAATATTTCCACACAGTTAAAGTGGGGAATCATTTATTATTGTCATGTATCGAGGTTCAGTGAAAATCTTGTCTTGCATACCATTCTCTCAGATCAACACATTACAACAGACCAATAACCACACCACAAGCAGTTCTTTACTTTATCCTTATGACTAGTTTATTTGTTTGAACTCAGCTGGTGAGAAGCTCGGAGCCAAGCATCAGAGAGACAGAATTCCTCTCCCTCTGGCGGCCCGTGATGAACCTCTGTCTAACATGCAGAAGCGTTACAGTTTATAGAACTAGTGAAAAAAAGAGAACTTTAGTTCAACTGGTACTCCCAACAAGTCTGTTGGAGCAAAACTTAATTTCTTAGATAATGGAGTGCACAACATCAGACTTTTAATTACAAAGGAATGTTCTGTCCAATCCTTCTCAGTTATTCTCTTTCATTAGACAAAGGAGGGAACTTAGTTCAGTTCGTGTCTCATGAGAACTCAGCTCTACATAACGTTCCCACGAGACTGCTGTGAGCCATTAATCTAAACTACTAGACAGGTATATGGAGGAATTTAGGGTGGAGGGTTATATGGGGGGCAGGTTTTAAGGGTCGGCACAACATTGTGGGACGAATTGCCTGCACTGTGCTGTATAGTTCATTGTTAAACAAGCTGCAAGCAGATTCCTCAGTGAAGGATAAAACAGAAATTTGCACACTACCCGTTATTTACAAGAGTCATAGAACATAGAATAGTACAGCGCATTACAGGCCATTCTGCCCACAATGTTGTGCCGACCCTCAAACCCTGCCTCCCTTATAACACACCCCTCCACCTTAAATTCCTCCATATACCTGTCTAGTAGTGTCTTAAACTTCACTAGTGTATCTGCCTCCACCATTGACTCAGGCAGTGCATTCAACGCACCAACTACTCTCTGGCTGAAAAACCTTCCTCTAATATCCCCCTTGAACTTCCCTCCCCTCACCTTAAAGCCATGTCCTCTTGTACTGAGCAGAGGTGCCATGGAGAAGAGGTGCTGGCTATTCACTTTATCTATTCCTCTCAATATCTTGTACACCTCTATCATGCAAGAAGGAAGCCTTTTCTGTTTTTTTCGGGCTTCTCAAGCATTTGTACACTTCAGTGAAATCTCCCTCCAGAAGTTCCAGAGGAGAAGCTCAGTCTGTCCAATATTTCCACACAGTTAAAGTGGGGAATTGTTTATTATTGTCATGTACCGAGGTTCAATGAAAATCTTGTCTTGCATACCATCCTCTCAGATCAACACATTACAACGGACCAAAAACCACACCACAAGCAGTTCCTTCTCTCTTCCTTCTCCATCTTCCATCTTCCTTCTCTCCAAAGAGTAAAGCCCTAGCTCCCTTAATCTCTGATCATAATGCATACTCTCTAAACCAGGCAGCATCCTGGTAAATCTCCTCTGTACCCTTTCCAATGCTTCTACATCCTTCCTATAGTGAGGCGACCAGAACTGGACACAGTACTCCAAGTGTGGCCAACCAGAGTTTTAGAGACCTGCATCATTATGTCACGACTCTTAAACTCTATCCCTCGACTTACGAAAGCTAACACCCCATAAGCTTTCATAACTATCCTATCTACCTGTGAGGCAACTTTCAGGGATCTGTGGACATGTACCCCCAAATCCCTCTGCTCCTCTACACTACCTAGTATCCTGCCATTTACTTTGTACTCTGCCTTGGAGTTTGTCCTTTCAAAGTGTACCACCTCACACTTCTCCGGGTTGAACTCCATCTGCCACTTCCCAGCCCACTTCTGCATCCTATCAATATCTCTCTGCAATCTTCGACAATCCTTTATACTGACAACAACACCACCAACATTTGTGTCATCTGCAAACTTGCCAACCCACCCTTCTACCCCCACATCCAGGTTGTTAATAAAAATCATGAAAAGTAGAGGTCCCAGAACAGATCCTTGTGGGACACCACTAGTCACAACCCTCAAATCTGAATGTACTCCCTCCACCACGACCCTCTGCTTTCAGCAGGCAAGCCAATTCTGAATCCACCTGGCCAAACCTCCCTGGATCCCATGCCTTCTGACTTTCTGAATAAGCCTACCGTGTGGAACCTTGTCAAATGCCCTACTAAAATCCATGTAGATCACATCCATTGCACTATCCTCATCTATATGCCTGGTCACCTCCTCAAAGAATTCTATCAGGTTTGTTAGACATGACCCACCCTTCACAAAGCCATGCCCTCTGTCCCTGATCAGACCATGATTCTCTAAATGCCCATAGATCCTATCTCTAAGAATCTTTTCCAACAGCTTTCCCACCACAGACGTAAGGCTCACTGGTCTATAATTATCCGGAGTATCCCTACTACCTTTTTTGAACAAGGGGACAACATTCGCCTCCCTCCAATCCTCCGGTACCGTTCCCGTCGACAACATTGATATGATCCTAGCGAGAGGCTCAGCAATCTCTTCCCTCGCCTCGTGGAGCAGCCTGGGGAATATTCCATCAGGCCCCGGGGACTTATCTGTCCTAATGTATTTTAACAACTCCAGCACCTCCTCTCCCTTAATATCAACATGCTCCAGAACATCAACCGCACTCATAATGTCCTCACCATCATCAAGTTCCCTCTCATTGTTGAATACCGAAGAGAAGTATTCATTGAGGACGTCGCTCTCTTCCACAGCCTCCAGGCACATCTTCCCACCTTTATCTCTAATCGGTCCTACCTTCACTCCTGTCATCCTTTTGTTCTTCATATAACTGGAGAATGCCTTGGGGTTTTCCCTTACCCTACTCATCAAGGCCTTCTCATGGCTCCTTCTTGCTCTTCTCAGCCCCTTCTTAAGCTTTCTTGCTACCCGATATTCCTCAATAGACTCATCTGATCCTTGCTTCCTAAACCTCATGTCTACTGCCTTCTTCCACCTGACTAGATTTTCCACCTCACTTGTTACCCATGGTTCCTTCACCCTAACATTCTTTATCTATCTCACCGGAACAAATTTATCCCTAACATCCTGCAAGTGATCCTTAAACATCGACCACATGTCCATAGTACATTTCCCTGCAAAAACATCATCCCAATTCACACCTGCAAGTTCTAGCCTTATAGCTTCATAATTTGTCCTTCCCCAAATAAAAATTTTCCTGTCCTCTCTGATTCTATCCTTTTCCATGATAATGCTAAAGGCCAGGGAGCGCTGATTACTGTCCCCCAGGTGCTCACCCACTGAGAGATTTGTGACCTGACCCGGTTTGTTACCTAGTACTAGATCTAGTATGGCATTCCCCTCCCAGTCGGCCTGTCAACATACTGTGACAGGAAAACATCCTGGACACACTTAACAATCTCTGCCCCATCTAAACCCTTGGAACTAATCAGGTGCCAATCAATTTTAGGGAAGTTAAAGTCACCCATGAGAACAAACCTGTTATTTTTGCACCTTTCCAAAATCTGCCTCCCAATCTGCTCCTCGGTATCTCTGCTGCTACCAGGGGGCCTATAGAATACCCTCAATAGAGTAACTGCTCCCTTCCTGTTCCTGAGTTCCACCCATACTGACTCAAAAGAGGATCCTGCTATATTGCCCACACTTTCTGCAGCTGTAATAGTATCCCTGACCAGTAATGCCACCCCTCCTCCCCTTTTCCCCCCTCTCTATCCCTTTTAAAGCACTGAAATCCATGAATATTGAGAATCCATTCCTGCCTGGTGCCAGCCAAGTCTCTGTAATGGCCACTACATCATAATTCCATGTATATATCCAAGCTCTCAGTTCATCACCTTTGTACCTGATGCTTCTTTCATTGAAGTACACACACTTTAGCCTTTCTACCTTACTACCTTTACACCCTTTATACTGCTTCTCTTTCTTCAAAGCCTCTCTATATGTTAGATCTGGCCTTACTCCATGCACTTCTTTCACTGCTCTATTGCTCCGGGTCCCATCACTAGAATCCATTCCTTACGTCCCCTAATACTCTTAAAACTTCATCTCCTGAGTGTGGTAGCAGATGGTTGCCTCTCTGACTGGAAGCCTGTGACTAGTGATGTCCCTCAGGGATCAGTGCTGGATCTGTTGTTGATTGTCATCTATATCAGTAATCTGGATGATAGTGTGGTTAACTGGATGATCAAATTTGTGGATGACACCAAGATTGGGGTGTAGTGGACAGTGAGGAAGACTATCATGGCTTGCAGTGCGATCTGGATCCGCTGGAAAAATAGTTTGAGAAATGGAAAATGGAATTTAATGGAGACGAGTGTGAGGTGTTGCACTATCAGGGTAGGTCTTACACAGTGACTGGTCGGACATGGAGGAGTGTTGTTGAAGAAAGGGATCTGGGATTATAGGTCTATATTTCACTGAAAGTGGTGTCACAGTTCGATAGGGACGGAAAGAAAGATTTTGGCACATTGGCCTTCGTAAACCAAAGTACTGAGTACAGCAGATGGATGTTATGTTGACTTTCTACAAGACATAGGTGAGGCCTAATTTGGAGTATTGTGTGCAGTTTTGCATTATGCAGGAAGATGTAAAAGAGGTTGAAAGAGTTCAGCGAATATTCACTAGGATGCTGTGAGGTCTGGAGGGCTTGGGTTATAAGGAGAGATTGAACAGGTCTGGGCTTTTTTGCCTTGGAATGTAGAAGATTGAGGGGAGATTTGATGGAGGTAGAGACATGGAAGCATAGAAAACCTACAGCACAATACAGGCCCTTTGGCCCACAAATTTGTGCCAACCATGTCCCTACCTTAGTAATTTCTAGGCTTACCTACAACCCTCTATTTTTCTAAGCTCCATGTATCTATCCAAAATTCTCTTAAAAGACCCTGTCATATCTGCCTCCACCTCCGTTGCCAGCAGTCCATTCCATGCACTCACCACTCTGAGTAAAAAACGTACCCCTGACATCTCCTCTGTACCCACTCCCCAGCACCTTAAACCTGTGTCCTCTTGTGGCAACCATTTCAGTTCTGGTATACCAAAATTATGAGTGTTATACAAACGTTTGTAGTTGGGGTAGAGGCAAGCTGGCTTTTTGCACTGAGATGGAGTGGGACTACAACCGCAAGCCATGGATTAAGGGTGAAAGGTGAAACACTAAGGGAAACTTCTTCAGACAGACAGTCATCCAGGCGTGGAATGAGCAGACTCCCAGCTGTTGCATGCGAGCTGAATTTCAACATTTAGTAAGTTTTTATAGGTACCTGAATGGTGGAGGTACGTGAGTAGACAGTTTACATAGTTCAACACAAGCTAGCTGGGCCAAAGGGCCATTTTCTGTGTTGTACTTTCCTATGACTCTGATAAGAACATGAAATAATACTAATATTCATTTAACTGCTGTGCTGACCAATCATTCATCTGGGCAGGAAATGTTTACATGGCTTTAAAGCTGTGGCACTTTAAATTGACAGTAGGTAAAAGAAAATCTCAGCTGCACATCAACAAAGGCTATTTGTGTGAGAGTATTTCAGTTACTGTGGGGCCAGGCACCCATGCAGCTCAGTGGGAACAGGGAATAATACCAATGGAGAGAGTCAAACTGAGCCAGGTCACAAATTGGTGATGGCAGAAATGCCCCATTATAGAGACAGGAAGAGTGTCAGAGTTTGATGGTCATTCCAGATACCAGCACTGTGCCCAGTCAGGAGATGATTTCTCTCTCCAACTTGTGTTGAACCTCACTGTAACCAGAGCAAACCTTGGCAACTCAAGTGATCTCATCTGAAATGTTCTTCACCCATTGATGGATTTTGTAAATCTTTTTACAGGTTAAAAATGACAAGGAATTTGTCTGTGGGAATCTTGAACACAGGATGCTAGTTTTGCTGCCTCTGTCCAGATATTTAAGAAGTGGAGCAAGGGATTCACTCGATCATCCTTCCTGCTCAGGTTGTGGGGAGGGATTCACTTGATCATTTGACTGACGCCTGTCAGTTTACACAGGGGAAAGGCCGTTCACCTTTTCAAACTGGGGATTCAAGGTCATCTCATGAAGATAAATCAGCAAGTTCACACTGGGACAAGGTCATTCAACTGTTCTGTGTGTGAGAAGGGATTCAGTCAGTCATCCCACCTGTGGACACACCAGTCAGTTCACACTGGGCAGCGGCTGGTCATCTGCTGAATTTGTGGGGAAGGATTAACTCGGTCATCTGACCTAATGGCTCACCAGCGAGTTCACACCGGGGAGCGTCCGTTCACCTGCTCAGACTGTGGGAAGGGATTCACATCGTCATATTTCCTACTGGGGCACAAGTCAGTTCACACCGGAGAGTGGCCATTCACCTGCTCAGTCTGTGGGAAAGGATTCACACAGTCATCTCACCTACTGAGACACCAGTCAGTTCACACTGGTGACTGGCCATTCACCTGCTCAGTCTGTAGGAAGGGATTCGCTCAGTCATCTGAACTGAAGGTACATCAGAGAGTTCACACTGGAGAGAGGCCGTTCACATGCTCAGACTGTGGGAAAGGATTCACAACGTTAGCTAGCCTACAGGCACACCAGCGAGTTCACACTCGGGAGAGGCCATTCACCTGCTCAGACTGTGGGAAGGGATTCACTCAGTCATCTCAACTGAAGGTACACCAGCGAGTTCACACTGGGGAGAGGCCGTTCACCTGCACAGTTTGTGGGAAGAGATTCACTTGCGCATCCCATGTACTGAGACACCAGTCAGTACACACCGGGGAGTGGCCATTCATCTGCTCAGTCTGTGGGAAGGGATTCACTGAATCATCCTCCCTACAGGGACACCAGTCAGTTCACACTGGGAAGTGGCGGTTCACCTGCTCAGACTGTGGGAAGGGATTCAATCGGTCATCTCACCTACTGAGACACCAGTCAGCCCACACAGGGAAAGGGCCGTTCACCTGCTCAAACTGTGGGAAGGGATTCACTCAGTCATCTCTACTGAAGATACATCAGCGAGTTCACACTGGGGAGAGGCCGTTCACCTGCTCAGACTGTGGGAAGGGATTCATTTCGTCATCCCAACTGAAGGTACATCAGCGAGTTCACATTGTGGAGAGGCCATTCACCTGCTCAGAATGTGGGAAGGGATTCACACAGTCATCTCACCTATTAAGACACCAGTCAGTTCACACTGGAGAGTGGCCATTCACCTGCTCAGTCTGTGGGAAAGGATTCACACAGTCACATCGCCTACAGAAACACCAGTCAGCCCACACAGGGAAATGATCGTTCACCTACTCAGTCTGTGGGAAGGAATTCACTCAGTCATCTCAACTGAAGTTACACCAACGAGTTCACACTGGGTAGAGGCCGATCACCTGCTCAGACTTTGGGAAGAGATTCTCTCAGTGAAATCAACTAAATGTGCATCATTGAGTTCACACTGGGGAGAGGCCGTTCACCTGCTGTGAATGTGGGGAAGTGATTCACTCAGTCATCCCACCTACAGAGTCACCAGTCAGTTCACACTGGGGAGAGGCCGTTCACCTGCTGTGAATGGGGGAAGTGATTCACTTAGTCATCTAACCTTATGTAACTCTTGCCTCAGTTGGCAGCTTAATATTGGGGGTGATAGCCCCCCAGCCCGGCCAAACTTAAGAAATCTCGTTTGGGTGGATGCTGTGTGATGTGTCCCCTGTTACAAATCAGTTCCCCGAAATTACAAACAGTACACAATGTGCGATTAAATGATTGAGCTTTATAATTCTTACTTTGACTATAGGGTTAGTAAAGTAAACAAAGAAAAATGGCCCTCTCTCTCCATTCACGTCTTCTCATCTCTCCCTAGCGAAAGACCACAAATTCTCTCTTCCAGACTCACAAGAAAGAACGTTTCTCTCATTGGATAGCCCAGCACTCCAAAACCCTGTTATCTCTAGTCTTAACCTAAACATTGCTGCTACAGAGAAACCATTACCTCAGCAGTGAAACATTGCAGAGAGGCCATTACATGAGCAGTGAAACCTTACAGCATGTTACACTTGCAGAGTTCTCAGATTATTAATGTTAACTGCATATATAAAATGGCTTCTCTGGCACTAGAATGAAATGACTTCTTTGTAGGTAACTGATGAGGTAATGTTCTGTTTAGTTGAAATGTTTGGGTTATAATTATTGATAACAGAGGAACTAACCAGTGGAAGCAATGTTGTTCTATCTGTATGTGTGGGAACCTGGAGTGAGTGCGCGGGTTTTTCGGGATGAGAACCGAAGAGGAAGGACGTACTGGACGAGCTCTGGTCAACCACTGAGGTTGGTCCCAGGCGGCAGGTCGAGGAGGTGGGAGATCGAACGGTGGAACGAAGGCTTCGATAATTGAGCTCCAACGATTTTTTGGCTCCCTCTTCTTTCCTTGTATATCGTATTGCTGTTAATTACCTAGCTCCAGTAAGATTTATAAAGTGTATTCTGTAAAACATACATTATATGCTGTCTGATATTGTATGTGCAAGTTTGTACCAGTGTGCGTTACACAGTATCTACGCAAACGGGAGACACGGTTTGGCGGGTGGATGGGTTTCTCCCTCGACAAACACAAGCCAATAGCCCTAAGCATTACACTTGGATGTCCCTCAGAATTTTTAAACAAATACTTAAAACAAGCCATGTCTAGTTACGGGTTGGATGTATAAAGTCTTTGTACAGCGTTATGTTTTATAATACCCTTCTGTTAAGCTTGTTTCAGCCAATCGACCCCCCCCCCCCACCTCTGCACAGTTAAGCAGAAATATATATGTCAAATGTTCAATTGAAATCATAAGCTTTCGATGTTCCTTACTCTGGCATCAGCTTTCCATGAGATTAATATGTTCATACTCATACAACATTCCATAATAAATGACTTGCAACGGAGTTCTGCAGTACTGTTGCTCAACCAAAAGTATATGTCCACCAGCATTTAGTTCTGTTAGACTTTCCTATTAAAACAATATCAGGCTTATGAGTATTAAACACCTGACAAAATGAATAAGTAATATAAAAATAATCAAGGTCAATAAACTTCAAGACATGTCCAAACATAAGGAGCACTTTACCTCCAGCACCGTCAATTTAGTGTGAACAGATATTTCAATCCATTTCTGAGCTCCTCTCTAAATTTCCTGTGTAAGTGTGTTGATACACGTGTTGGTGCAGGTTCTAAGGAACTGCATCAGGAATCCAACTTGCTGCAAGATATATACTGGGGTATTCAAATATTTGTCTTTGTACGAATAATTCTGCACTTGCCAGTCCATGGATTGCATGACATAGCGAAACCGCAGATATATGAAATTGGCTGATAAAGCAAACAAGAGAATCATGGATTTTCTTCGGTTCTTCAATTCTGGATCATTATCATTCGCGCTGTTCCGGAGTCCTCGACGGACTCTGTTTGCCAAAACGATGTGTTTGACTGTTAAAACCTTAAACAATAGAATTAAACAGATTGCTAATAATGGTGTGAAGATACAGTCAAATTGTTTGTAACCTTTCCACTCTGGTGACGTTAAATATTCTGAGGTGAAGACACAGCGCCATGGAACGTTGTTTATTATGACCTCTGGCTCCACTATAAAGTAAAACGGGATGCACCTTGCACAGCTCACTACAACAACGGTCGCTATAACAGCAGTTGCGGTTCTCTCCGTGCAGTATCTTTCACGTAGCTTTTAACAACGTATTGCAACAAGATGATCGAATGTGAAACCGACTGTCAGCCAAACGGAACAGTCCATGGTGGCAATACTGAGCAGAAGTATCAGAGCGCAGATCGGTGTAATGAACAGGAAATCAGCGTAGCTATAAATTATGTTAGACTGTTCCATGATAGCTGTAACCATAACCCCCACGAGATCCGCTGTTGCCATTCCTACCAAGTAACGTGTGATGCATTTCGAGAGTCCACACTTTCCTCGAGAAAGGATCACAATCGCCATTATATTTACTGTAAGTAAAAGAAGAAAATGTCATCTGTGTGTGGAAAGTGCTTATTATTTGCTCCATATTACTCGGTAAATTAATGAATGTTTGGAGTTCCGCAGGTCCTATGCTGATTCAGCTTGGAATCAGAGAATGGAAACTCAGTCCGCCAGAGCCCCACATCTGCACAGCGGTAGAGCGGATTGTCTCCAGTTTGCAAAACAAGATATGGCTGAATCCCGAGCAATCTGTAAACACCAACCAGGCCAGTCAGAACATGTGTTAGGGGACATGTGAACATGTGTCAGAACAGTTGAGCGGGCGCAGAAAGAACACAAATCTAGTAACTCACCAAGAATACTAACTGCTGCAAGTACGGGATAGTAAACGCCCATTATGTAGTAAATAGCCGGATATCTCATTTTCAACGTTAAGTAGAGATCAGTCAATCGGCCAAGAAACTGTGTGTACTGTTGAGTCGTTAAATGAATTTATATGCAGCAAAGTGGGAGTTCGCTGAGCTAATTAGTGTCACAACGTTGTCAGCTACAGATCAGTGAACAAATACCCCGGTCTATGTTTGCATATTGTGTCACAATGCAATGGTTTTCGGTCCTTCCGAGATATTACATTTATTGCAATATTTTTTCGACACTTCAAAGGAGTTGCTGCAAAATTCATTTTTCCGTTGAGATTTTCGTTTCTTATACTAAATATTGTATCCAAACTTGGAACAGCCCGTCACCATACACACAATAGGAATAGATTTGACAATGTTTACACACACGGACGTGTAATGACAAAGCCATTGTACTCCTCACTCCAGGATCTCTGATCACATTTCCACAATCTGCTGATGATCTGAGTGGATTAATCTCAGAAATGCCAGTAGAGAGGAAGGAGGAAACGACTCCAACCCACACTGACACGGACGGAAGTAAAGCTTCCTCTAACCAGTATCTTGTTGGCATGGAAACACGAATTAGAGAACAGTAGAGTACACAAATTCTGGTTCGGGTAAGAAGTCCTTCGTTGTGTTCCGACAGAGCAGTTTGTCATTCTCTGGATCTCCATGCCTGGCACATCTAATGATTTACTGCCGTCTGTTCTACTTACCGAGGGAGTTCCCCTCCGTGACTCTGACCTCAATTTACATACTGACTAAAGCAGATGTTAAGCAAACCCCCCGAGGTATTGACTGCTAGAATTATCAAACGAAACACCCTACAATGTAGACTTTCAACACTTTGTCGATTTCCATGAGGCTTGACTGAGGACTTTTCTGTCCTGCAATGATGAACGAATCACCTGCAGCAGCAGAGAATCCAACATATTAAGATTAGGAGCGCCTACCATCCGAACCCTAGACCACATTTCCGGAGTATGATCACCTGGCCGTATGCCTCCGTGCTGCATTCTTACAGAATCTAAACTCCAGAGTTAAGTACAACAAAGAGCAGGTATTTGACCGTACTGGAGAGGTTACAGGATTGTTTCGAGGCTGTTTTCCGGACTTTAAAGATAGAATATTTAAAGAATGTGTCCCAGAAAACCATTCAAAATCTTCCCCACCTCGAAGCTCTCTGTGAATCACAATATCCGCAGACAGATGTGAAGGTGAAGACCCGGACCAAGCACGATCGTCACAGATGGGTGCTTTATGACGTTGTGGGACACTCGGGTCCGTGGCTGAAAGACGATGGTATTCTGGAGGTTAATATCGAAGATACCCAATCTATCGTGTCCGAAAGACAATGCCATGAGCATTGTGGATTGGGAAAAGCAGGTCAGTACTCGACCTCAAGAGGGAGAATTTGTGGAATGACTAAGGGATGGCTTTTTAGAACAGTTTGTTGTTGATCCCACTAGGGGATCGCTGTGCTGAATTAGGTGTTGTGCAATGATCCGGATGTGATAAGAGACCTTAAGGTTAAGGAACCCTCAGAGAATGGTGATCACAATATAATCAAGTTCACATTGAAATCTAAGAGGGAAAAATAACAGCTAGTGTATCGGTATTTCAGTGGAATAAAGAAAATTACAAAGGCACTGGAGGGGAACTGGCTGAAAGTTGACTGGAAAGGAACATTTGCAGGAAGGATGTCAGAGTAGCAATGGCTGCATTTTCTACAAAACATGAGGGTGTCATGGTCCGCGTGAAATCCGTGTACCGGTTCACGGTCCGGTCCGTGGAGTCCGCATTCCAGACTCCGGGTCTTTCGGCTGTCCCTTGTTTCAGTTGGGCTTAATCATAGGCACCTGATGCTCGTCTTGGAGCTGGGAATATAAGTGGCCCTGGGTTCGAGTTCGGGGGCTATTGCGTCTTATCAGTAACCCATTCTCTCTTCTGTGGGGTAAGTCAGGCCATCTTGAGGCTGGACTGTTCCCTTCTCTGGCCACCCCCCCCCCCCCCCGCCTTTCTGTAGCGCTTGGCTGAAGCTTCGCCTGGAATCCCGCCCACAACTCTAAATACAAGTAGCAGAGAGCATACAGGAGTGATGAGCAGGAACCTAGATTAAATATAGATATTGTTGGTCTGTTCTACTAGAGCAACAGCGAAAACCACCATCAGATTCACTGAGGCCATTGCAACCAGGTACCGGGTGATGCATTTGGAGAGTCCGCATTTTCCCCGAGATAGGATCACAATCCCCGGTAAATTAACCTCAAGAAATTGGAAAGCAAAATAGAAATATTGTCAGCGGCAACTCCCTCAATGCCCCATGGATATGGTCTGTTTGGAAGTGGATAGCGGCAGTCCAGAGTGTGCGGTCTCCGTCACTGCACTCCGGCTGCAGGACAATGACGCTTGTGAATGTCAGTGCATTGGCGACATTCCCACCGTTCAGAACAAAGAATCTGTTCCAGACTCACGTACCGGTAAACGGGAGATCGTCCCAGTAAATACCATTTCAATTATTAAAGGTGAAATACTAATGGGATTGTTTGCAGCGGTGAAAAGTGGAATCAAAAGATTCAATATCGGCACGAACGTAATTGACAAATAAAAAATCACTTCGATCAAATTACGAAAATGAAAATAAAACAATCAGATGCCTGAACCCTCAATTCTGGAAAAACATTTCAGCCGACGGTAGCATCTATGCTCAGTAACAGTGTGGATACCGCAGCGCAGTAACGACGGCACCATACATAACGTAACCAGCTCCGGCATCTTACCGGGGACACCAACCGCTACAAGTGTGGGATGTAGTAAATCGCCGGGTATCCCATATAACATCAGAAGCAGCGTTCAGTTGTACGGAGCGTTTCAGCTGCTCAGATGGACTGGGAATCGGTTTCGCAAACTTTTATTGAGGTGAGAGCAATTCCACTGAGGTAATCAGCGTGGCTATCACGTCAGGGACATTAGTGACAACCAACTACACAAACACCTACGTTAAACTATTTATACTCACTCTCTCGCCGTATCATGAATTTGGCTCCTCAAGGGATGTTGCAATCTATTTACTTTTGAACAATTTATAATGTGCGTTTTTTTCATGCTATTTTCCATGATACCTGGCTTCAGCTATTTAAGTAGGACGTTTTTTATATCTGTGTTGCTTTTAAAGTAGACATTCATCGTGAAGTCGATTTATTTTGTAAGATTTGATGGAGCACATTCGCTTCTGAAATTGAAGGAACGGAGTTTGTCCTGGCTGGGAATAGACTGCACTTCTTTATTGAAGAGGAACACTCGTTCATCTCTTCTTTCGTTCCCTCCAGCCATTCCGGGCGTTTTGAATGATGGAAATCACAGTGAGAGCTGAGATACATTACAATAAAATACACTCACTTATGTTCCTCCAAAGACATTAAAATATCCACAGCGATATTTCAGCGACTTGCAAGAAAAAAAACGGAGCGTGTATTCGGAAAATTAGCGAGGGCTGTTGACAGTTTGAAGAACAATATGGGCTGTTTGGCACGAACCTGACCCGTGCCGGTGAAAGACCTGACCACCCCATACCCGTGTCGGGCAATGCAGTCTGTTTAACTTTAAATATATTCTCAAACCTGTCACAATTCTACCACTCTTTCGCCAGCTATTCGCTGTTTGCATAGAAGTAGCAAGTGAAATCTGTGAACTATCCGCAGGTTCCTAAGCTGTTCTATTATTTGCCACAAAGTTGCATTTTTTTCTCCTGACTTACTGTTAGTTATATTGCCTTTCGAGCGTCACTATGAGTCTGTGCAGAACAGCGGAAGTGTTCAAGCTCACCTGTCAATCACACTTCTTCCTGCTCCTGCAGTGAACCACTCCGTGACTATTGTGATATTCGTACCGACGACAGTGCCTCGGCTGATTGGAGAAAGTCTCACCACTCTGTTTCCATTGTAGAACTCTTACTAATGTGCGGCCCTCGTTTGACTCGAGAAAGTATCACCTCTGCCTTCAAATTCATCCTTCCAAAATGAATCACTCCGTAACGTTCCGGGTGAATCTCCATCTGTATCTTTTCAGATCTGCTCTCCGTCCTGTCATTGTACTGTTGTAATCTGTGACAACCTTCAGCACTATCCATGTTTCCACCAACTTCTACGTCATTGCAAATTCAATCACTCACCCTTCACTTCCTTATTCACATCATTTTTAAAGCTCAGAAATCTGGGGGTCTCAGAACAGATCTCTGCGGGACATTACCGGCACCAACATCCAGGGAGAAAACGCTCCATCCACAACTACCCTCTGCCTTCTTGGGCGTCAGTCCTGAATCCACAAGACGACTTTCCCAGGATACCAAGCCTTCTGAAATGTCCTACCATGGTTACCCGAAAGTATAACTGTCACACCCTCACTGAATTGAACCAGGCTCGTGAGACATGATCTGCCCCTCACAAATCCATACTGATCCTCCAAAACCAGGAAATGGTTCTCCGGATTCTCGAAAATCTTGTTTCTAAGAATATTCTCCGATAATTTGCCCGTCACTGAAGTAGGAATCACAGTTTCCCGCAGTCACCCAGGGTTTCTCCCGAACACTCAAGAGGACTTACCTGTTCTAATGATTTTTTTTTTCAGAAGTTCCAGCACATCCTCTCTTTTAACCTCGATATGTTGTCGCACATCGGGCCGTTTAAGGCTGTCCTCACAAATGTCCCTCTCATTGGTGAGTACTGAACTGAAGTCTTCATTCAGGACCTGCCCTTCTTCCCCGGACTTCAGGGGCTTGTTTCATCTTCTATCCCCGACCGGTCCTACACTCACTCTGGTCATCTTTTTCTTCACATACATCTAGAATGGCTTGGGGTTTCCTTTAAAACTACTGCAGACCTTTTGTAGATGTTTCTATTTATCCAAATTTCATTCTTCAGTTTGTTCCCGGCTACTTTGTAAATCTACAGTCATGTCTGATCGTTGCTTTCCAATCCTGAGGTCAGCTTCCTAAAGCTTATTTCTTCCTCTGGACCAGATGTCAAACGAAATAACCCGAAAACTAAACAAGTTATTGAGTCATTATGGAAACGCCACAAACTGCTTCACTTCTCTGTTATCGTTATTATAAATTTAATTATTCAAGAGGCAATTTGTTTTCAACTGCTGGCGTTCATGTTACCAGGATGGACAATCACCTTATACAGAACACATTCCTCGTTATTAATGTCATTAAGTGGTTAAGCTATCAATCTCCCACTACAGATATGCACTTACCTTTTCAATTTTCTTAGAGTGCTTTTCCTCAAAACTGCGAATTCTCTCAATCTGCATTCCTGGGTATTTGAAATACTAAAATAAAGAAGCCTTTGGAATTTCATTTGCAACTTCAACCAAGTTCGACTCGGATATTATTACTGTTACTTACATAACAACCAGTTTATTGTCAACGCATATCTCATCCCATTTTTCAGCTCGTCTCTGAACTTCCTCTGCGTCAGGCCGTAGATGCAAGTGTTGGAGCAGGTACTGAGATACCTTAACATAGCACCACATTGATGCAAGATGTATATCGAAGTTCTCAAATATTTGTCTGCAAAGGAAAGAATCACCGCTTGCCATTTCATAGAGTGTATTAAATAGGACATCCACAGTAAACTGAAATTACCCGACAGAGCGAACAACATATTAATAGACTTTCTCTGGTTCTCCACCACGGTCTTTTTGATTTTCAGTATTACTGCAGGGTCCCTTGCGGACCCTATTTGCCGCTATAATGTGTCTCGCTGTAAAACCGTTACAAAGAAAGATTGAACATTTTTTTAATAGCGGTGTGGTGATGCTGTCAACAAACTCGTAGACCTTCCACACTGATAAAGTGAAGTTTTCAGATATGTGGACGCAACACCAAGGTGCATTGTTAATTATTACATCATGCTCCACTATAATTTAAAACAGGATACACCTCACAACTCCCACAATCGCAACTATTACTATTACTACAGTCGCTACTCTTTCTGTACAGTGTCGCTTCCGAAGTTTCCGCCAGAAAATCGCAATGTAACAATCAAATGTGAAAACAACTGTGAGCCGAACCGAGCAGTCCAGGCTTGGAAATTTAAACAGGAAGTTCAGAGCGCAAACCGGCGTAAAGTGCAAGAAGCTGGCGTACAAGTAGAGATTACTGATGTCCTGCACAGTAACTGCAAGGACAACCACAATGAGATCTACCGCAGCTATTCCCATAAGGTAGCGAGTGATACATTTGAAGAGCCCAAATTTAAACAGGAAGTTCAGAGTGCAAACCGGCGTAAAGTGTAAGAAGCTGGCGTACAAGTAGAGATTATTGATGTCCTGCACAGGAACTGCAAGGACAACCACAATGAGATCTGCCGCAGCCATTCCCATAAGGTAGCGAGTGATACATTTGGAGAGTCCACATTTAAACAGAAAGGTCAGAGCGCAAACCGGCGTAAAGTGCAAGAAGCTGGCGTACAAGAAACAGCTTTAGAGTAAAATAAAGGAAAGGAGCCCCTTGCAAAAGTTTGGCCACACCAAGACCCTTTAGCAAGGTCGCACCTTAATTAGCTTGTTAGGGCTATGGCCTATTCACAGTCATTGTTAGGAAAGTCCAGGTGATGCAAATTTCAAAGCTTTATAAATAGTCTGACTCCTCAAACCTTGTCCCAACAATCAGCAGCCACGGGCTCTTCTAAGCATCTGCCTATAACGCTGCAAATTAAAATAAATTATGCCCTCAAAGGAGGAGAAGGCTATAAGAAGACAGCAAAGCGTTTTCAGGTTGCCGTTTCCTCAGTTCGTAATGAAATTTTAAAAAATGGCAGTTAACAGGAACGGTGGAGGTCAAGTTTCTGTTTCTAAGACCAAGAAAACGTTCCGAGAGAAATGCTCGTAGGATTGCCAGAAAGGCAAACCAGAAACCCCATTTGACGGCAAAAGACCTTCAGGAAGATTTAGCAGACTCTGGAGTGGTGGTGAACTGTTCTACTGTGCAGCGACACCTGCACAAATTTGACCTTCGTGGAAGAGTCATCAGAAGAAAATCTTTCCCGCATCCTCCCCACAAAATTCAGCGCCTGAAGTTTTCAAAGGAATATCTAAAGAAGCCTGATGCATTTTGGAAACAAGTCATGTGGATGCATGAAGTTAAAATAGAACTTTTTGGTAGCACTGAGCAAAGGTATGTTTGGAGAAAAAAAGTGCAGAATTTCATGAAAAAAACACCGCTCCAACTGATAAGCACGGGAGAAGTTCGATCATGCTTTGGGCATGTGTTGCGGCCAGTGGCACGGGGAACATTTCACTGGTAGAGCGATGAATGAGTTCAATTAAATACCAGCAAATTCTGAAAGGAAACATCACACCCTCAGTAAACAAAAAACCTGAAGATTAAAAGAGGATGGCTTCTACAACAGTATAATGGTCCATAACGTATCTCAAAATCCACAATTGACTACGTCAACAGCGCAATTTGAAGGTTTTGTCATGGCTCTCGCAGTCCTCCCAGCTAAACATAATCGGAAATCTGTGGATAGATCTCAAAAGAGCAGTGCATGAAAGACGGCCCAAGAATCTCTCAGAACTAGAATCCTTTTGCAAGGAGGAATGGGAGAAAAACTTCCAAACAAGAATAATTGAAAGGCACTTTGTTGGCTACAGAAAGCGTTCTTAAACTGTGATACGTGTCAAAGGGGGTGTTACTAAGTACTGAACATGCAGTGTGTCCAAACTTTTGCTTGTGGTCCTTTTCCGTTTTTCTTATTTTGAAACTGTAAAAGATAGAAATTTAGAAAAAAATCTTGCTTAAAATGTTGAATAAATGTGTCATCTTTAACTTTATGCCTTTTGGAAATCAGTTCATCATTTACTCGCTTAGCTATTCACAGTAACAGAAATTTTGACCTGGGGTGCCCAAACCTTTGCATGCCACTGTATGAGCTCCTGCTGCTGAACAGCTGATCCAGCGCTAACAGCGAACCAGGAGGCGAAGCAGTACTTCTCTGGTGCGCGGCCAGAAACAACAGGCTGATGGTTTGCACCGATATAAAGCCATTCAAGCCAGGAGAGGAGGATTTTTTAGCAGCAAGGAATCGTCTCCTGAGAGTTGAGCGCCGCAGATTAGCACTGCGCTAGGTAGACAGTTAGTAGTTAATAAGTCTATTAACAGCGTGACATAGAGGCTGGTCAGGGATTACATTTGCAGCTTCCTACCACCCAAACAGAACACCGCCCACCCCCCTCCATTTCTCAATTCGCCTACCCACTCAGCCGATTGACAGATGACGCAATGGCAACTGCTCTACATGCCGTTCTTATTCATCCGGAGAAGAAGAATTTCAATGTGTGAATGCTGTTCTTGGACTACAGTTTAGCTTTCAACACCATAATTCCATCCACGCTCGACAGGAATCTCAGAGACCTCTGCCTTGACCCTGCCTTGTGCATGTGGATCCTGTACTTCGTGTCGTATCGCCAGCAGTTTGTAAGAGTGTTCTCCCTGGGGGCTGCGTACTGAGTCCTCTATTCTATTCCCTGTATAACCATGACTCTATCGCTTCCCACAGCTCCAATCTGCTAATTACATTTGCCGCAGATACTGCATTGTTTGGCCTTATCTCAACAATAACTAGGTGGCATACAGGGAAGAAGTCATCACCCCGACACAGTGGTGTCAAGAAAACAATTTCTCCCTCAAT
This sequence comes from Hemitrygon akajei, assembly GCF_048418815.1. Taxonomy (NCBI): domain Eukaryota; kingdom Metazoa; phylum Chordata; class Chondrichthyes; order Myliobatiformes; family Dasyatidae; genus Hemitrygon; species Hemitrygon akajei. Next base: position 512,242 of record NW_027332049.1, on the reverse strand, counting down.
GTTGCAAAAACGGAGGAGATGATTGTAGATTACAGGAGAAATGGAGACGGACGCCTCTTCCACTTCAGACGGTTGATGGACCCCTATGGGCCCCTAATTTCAAAGCACTTTCTACAGAGGCACAATTGAGAGCATCTTAACCGGCTGGATCACTGTCATCTATGGGTACTGTACCTCCCGTAATAGCAGGACTCGTCAGAGAGTGCAGCGGATAGCCCAGCGCATCTGTAGTTGTGAACTTCCCATGATTCAGGACGTTTACAAGGACAGGTGTTTAAAAAGTGCCGGTAGGATCATTGGGGGACCCAAGCCATCTAAATCTCAATCTATTCCACCTACTACCATCCGGGACACGGTACCGCAGCATGAAAGTCAGGACCAATAGGCTTCGGGACATCGTCATCCATCAGGCCAACAGGCTTTTAAAACTCACGCTGATTTGAGTGTACTGGATATTGCATTGACTGTTCTATTTACTATAATGATTATAAGTTACTATGATTGCTGTTACGAACTCGTGACACGTGACAGTGGTACCCTTGTCACGTGACTGGGGTTGAAGTTATACTGGACTTGAGGTAATGGTCTTGTGATGGCGGAGTGACGTCATTTTCCCGCCAGTAGAGATCATGTGACAGGTTTTTTTTACAGGGTATAAGAGGAGGACCCCACCCTGTGGGGAGGGGCAGTTCGTGGCTGGATTTGCCAAGCTGACTTCATGCCACTGCGTGATTTAATGTGATGTCGCAGTTTAGTTGAAAAATGAAGTTTTATCTAATGCCTAAAGTTTAAAAGGTCATTGCTAGCAGTTTCTTTACTGTGGAGAGTGAAGATAGAAGTTCGGGAGTTAAAGATCGAGGAGAATCGATTTTCGACGGTGGAAAGTTCGACCTTGTGTGATCCTCATTCGGAAGGATTTCGTTGACTGTTCTCGTGTTAATCTCTGCGGGATAGCAGGAGATTGAGGACAGTGTGGAAGGAAAGGTCAGTGCCTTTAAGCCGTTACGTTTCATAAAAGTCTACGTGGGAAGAGTTCGACGCCGGGGATTGAAGGAAACCGACGTGGAAGAGAATTTAAATCGCCTTAAAAAGTCTCTCCTTTTAAATGGACTGAGCATTTTGAACTTTTGGCAATATCGCTTTAAACATCTGTTTTTGCAACATCGCTTTAAGAACTGTCTGAGCTGCATCGATTTAAGAACTGTTAAGCTGCCGCACAATAGCTGTTTTCCGGTTACGTTATTGTTTGTTTACTTTTGGGGGTTTGTTTTCAGTGTTTAATAAACGTGTTATTTGTTGTAAAAACCCTTGCCTAACTCACATATATTTATTATGTGGAATACGTAACATAAATATGGGGGCTGCGTCCGGATTGGATCGTTTGAGTTTAAATGCTTGTTAACTTTTGCGTCGGTGTTTTGGTAACGGGGAATGCTCGATTCTTTTGTTTGATTGGCTTGTGAGTGGTATTTGGCAACGATGAATATTGATGAGTTTCTGGATTCGCCAGGGGCGGAGTTATTAGCGAAGGCGAAAAAGACTGAGGTGACTGAGATTGCTAGTAGATTTCAACTTAAAGGTATTTTGCAGACTACTTCTAAGGCTGTAATACAGAGAAGAATCGCGTCTCACTATGTGGATTCGGGTGTTTTTGATGATTCGATTTTAGAATCGTTTCCAATAAGTAATTTGGAAATGCAGTTGCAAATCGAACAAATGATGTTAGAGCGTTGTAAATTAGAAGGCTGCACAAAGACAGAGAGAGTTTGAATATGCAATGGAGAAATTAACGTCTGGGAATCAATCTTCTGGTTCTAAAAAACTGTTTGTTGCTAGTCAAGAAATTAAATTGCTCCCTCCATTTAGAGAAAATGAAGTGGAAAGATATTTTCAACATTTTGAAACTATTGCTCGGATGTCAGAGTGGCCGAGAGATAAATGGTCAGTGTTGTTACAGAGTGTAATTAAAGGCAAAGGTCAACAAGTTTACACAGCTTTAACTGCTGCGCAAGCACTTGATTATGTATTGTGAAAACGCATATTCTCAGAGCGTACGAATTAGTCCCAGAAGCTTATAGGGAAAGATTCAGGAGTTTGAAAAAGTCTGTGGAAAAGACATGTGTGGAATTTGCCTATGATAAAGCTATGTGTTTTGAGAGATGGGTTTCTTCTAAAAATGTAAATGGGGACTATGATACATTGAGAGAGCTGATTTTAATGGAGGAATTTAAAGGTAGCATTCCTGTTGAAGTAAGGACCTACTTAAATGAGAGGGATACTGATAAATTGCTGGACTGTGCCAGATTAGCTGATGAGTATGTTTTAATCCATAAGAATAAATTTCCTCAGGGCAGAATTTTTAAGAGGAAAAATAATATGGAGACTCTAGGTAAATCAGAAATTAAATCAGAGGTTAATGAGAAAGGTAAGGAGGAAGGAAAACCTGTGAAGGAAAGACAGTTTGGTCTTATTTGTAACTATTGTAAGAAGCTTGGCCATGTAATAGCTAACTGTTTCAAACTGAAAAAGAAAGAGAAGGAAGCAGTTCCAGATGCTTGTGTGCAACATACTGAAGCACCTGTGAAATTACAGGGTTTGGTAAACACAAATGAGGCTTTGTTAGAATCTGACCAAGTTAGAAAGGGATATGATCATTTTATAACTGAAGGGTTTGTATCCTTGAAAGAAGGATCTACTCTAGTGCCAATAAAAATCCTTAGGGATACTGGATCTTCTCAATCACTGATGTTAGACAGTGTGTTGAAGTTTAATGAAGAGAGTGATACTGGTGAGGTAAATTACGTAAGAGGTGTTGGGAGTGATTTTATGCCTGTACATTTACATAAAGTAAATTTAAAGTCAGGGTTAGTTACAGGATTTGTTAAAGTAGGATTACAGCATAGTTTACCTGTGAAGGGTATTTCTTTATTGTTAGGTAATGACTTGGCAGGTGGACAAGTTTTTCCTGAAGTGCATTTGACAATGGACTATAAGGAACCAGAGATGAATTCTAACACAGGTTTTTCCTGTGTTGTGACTAGAGCTATGGCTAAAAAGATTGATGTGCAGAATGAGGATGTTACTCATGACTCTTCAACTCAGGATTCAGGTTTTGAGGATGTGTCAGAGACTTTCTTACCTTCGTTGTTTGAACAAGATTCTGGGAGTAAGTCTGACTATGAAGATTTATCTCTGTCTCGGAAGAAGATGATAGCAGAGCCGAATAGAGATCCTGAGATTATAAAACTGAGAGAACAAGCTTTACTAGGTAGTGAAATTGAGAAGGTGTCAGTAGGATATTACTTGGAAAAAGGAGTGTTGATGAGGAAGTGGAGGTCGCCTACAATTCCTGCAAGTGAGGAATGGAATGTTGTTTACCAGGTAGTTGTTCCTAAAGTTTATCGGAATGAGATTTTGACTTTAGCTCATAGTGTGCCTTTAGGTGGACATCAAGGGGTAAGGAAAACTGTGGACAAGATTTTAAAACATTTTTACTGGCCTGGTCTAAGAAAAGATGTGGCGATGTTTTGTAAGACGTGCCATACTTGTCAAATTGTGGGTAAACCAAATCAGGTTACACCAGTAGCTCAAATACAACCTATTCCAGCATTTGGTGAACCGTTTTCTAAAGTAATTGTAGATTGTGTTGGTCCATTACCAAAGACAAAAACTGGTTATCAGTATTTGTTGACTATCATGTGTACTTCGTCTAGATTTCCAGTGGCAGTACCACTAAGGAATATAAAAGCTAAAACTGTGACAAAGGCTCTTATAAAATTCTTTACTTATTTTGGATTACCTAAGAAAATACAAACTGATCAAGGCAGTAATTTTATGTCTGGAATGTTTCAACAGATAGTTTATAAATTGGGAGCTAAGCAAATCACTTCGTCTGCATACCATCCAGAGTCGCAAGGTGCCTTGGAGAGGGTTCATTCTACCCTCAAGAATATGATTAGGACATATTGTGTGGAAAATGAAAGTGACTGGGATGAGGGTATAAACTTACTTTTATTTGCAGTAAGGGAATCGGTACAGGATCTTTAGGTTTTAGTCCATTTGAACTTGTGTTTGGTCATAGAGTTAGAGGACCTTTAGTTTTATTGAAAGAACAGTGTATTAGTAAGGAAATACACACTAATTTGTTGGACTATGTTTTGAAATTTAAGGACAGGTTACATAACGCTTGTAGCCTAGCCAAGGAGAATTTAAAGTTGGCTCAGGAGAAAATGAAAATTTGGTATGATAAAGAAGCTCGGATGAGGATGTTTAAGCCTGGAGATAAGGTGTTGGTTCTTTTCTCAGTGCAGACAAATCCTTTACAAGCTAGATTTCATGGTCCTTATGAAATTGTGTCTAGAATCAATGATGTGGATTACGTAATAAAAACTCCAGATCGTAGAAGGTCAACACAACTTTGCCACATAAATATGATTAAACCGTATTATGAGAAACAATCTGATACTGTGACTGTTGTGGTTAGTGAGAATGAGTTTGATTTAACTAGGAACATGATAGATGATTCATCTGACTTTCATTCTAAATCCAACATTGTTTCTGTTAGGTTACCTAATTCAACCATTCTGGAAAATATTGAAATGAGAAATTAGCACATTTACAGCTAGAGCAGAAACAGCAGATGAAGGAATTAATTTTTAAGTATAAGGATTTGTTTCCAGATGTTCCGAGAAGGACTACTATAGCTTCACATGATGTAGATGTTGGAGATGCCAAACCTATTAAACAACATCCATATAGGATGAACATGGAAAAATGTGAACTTGCTGAGAAAGAAATTGAATACATGTTAGAGAATGATATTATTAGACATTCTAACTCAAATTGGAGTTCGCCATGTGTTATGGTGCCAAAACCAAATGGTAGTATTAGGTTTTGTACGAACTATAGGAAGGTGAATGCTGTAACGAAAACTGATGCATATCCAATTCCTAGGGTAGATGATTGTGTAGATAAAGTTGGAAAAGCAAAGTTCCTTACAAAGATTGATTTATTGAAAGGGTATTGGTGTGTTCCATTAACGGACAGAGGTCGAGAGATTTCAGCATTTGTAACTCCATCTGGGTTATATGAGTATAATGTTCTTCCATTTGGGATGAAGAATGCCCCAGGTACTTTCCAGAGGATGATTAACTCTGTGATTCAGGGATTGAAAGATACTGATGGTTATATTGATGATTTAGTGACAGGAAATGATACTTGGGAAGCACACATTATTGAGGTGGAGAAATTGTTTGAAAGGCTTTCAAAAGCTAACTTAACTATTAATTTAGCTAAGAGTGAATTTGGACATGCTACTGTGACTTACCTTGGTTATGTTGTGGGTCAAGGTAAGGTAGCTCCTGTTCAGGCAAAAGTTCAGACAATTTTAGAGATTCCCATTCCAACGGAGAAAAAAACTCTTAGAAGATTTTTTGGGAATGGTAGGATATTATCGAAAATTTTGTAAGAATTTTGCTAATGTTGCCCTTCCATTAACTAACCTTCTGCAGAAGAATGTGAAGTTTGTGTGGACAGTGCCTTGTCAAGAAGCATTTGAAAAAATGAAAATAATGATATGTCAACAACCTGTGCTTAAAGCACCTGACTTTGAAAAACCCTTTTCATTAGCTGTAGATGCTAGTGATGAGGCTGCGGGAGCAGTATTAATGCAAAGGAATGAGGGCGATGAGGTTGATCATCCAGTAGCTTACTTTTCTAAGAAATTTAATAAGCATCAAAGAAACTATTCGACAATAGAAAAAAAATTGTTATCTCTTGTTTTAGCTTTAGAATATTTTGAGGTATATGTTGGCACAACGCAAAAACCACTTATTGTTTACACTGATCATAATCCGTTAGTTTTTCTGAGTAAGATGAAAAACAAAAACAGAAGATTATTGAATTGGAGTTTGATGTTACAAGAGTACAATATTGTGATAACTCACGTTAAAGGTAAAGATAATGTGGTTGCTGATTGTCTATCTCGATGTTGAATGTACAATGTCATTTTTTTATGGAGTGGTTTTTTTTTTCAATTCTAACACTCCTACTGTATTGTGAGTTGTAAGATGTTATATGATGGTATTGTATATTGTGTATGTTATATAATTTATACATTTGTTTTTCTTGTAAGTAATTGTTAAAATTTTTGTTCTTGTCAGACCAAAAATGTTTTTTTTGGAGGGAGGTGTTACGTACTCGTGACACGTGACAGTGGTACCCTTGTCACGTGACTGGGGTTGAAGTTATACTGGACTGGAGGTAATAGTCTTGTGATGGTGGAGTGACGTCATTTTCCCGCCAGTAGAGATCATGTGACAGTTTTTTTTACAGGGTATAAGAGGAGGACCCCACCCTGTGGGGAGGGGCAGTTCGTGGCTGGATTTGCCAAGCTGACTTCATGCCACTGCGTGATTTAATGTGATGACGCAGTTTAGTTGAAAAATGAAGTTTTATCTAATGCCTAAAGTTTAAAATGTCATTGCCAGCAGTTTCTTTACTGTGGAGAGTGAAGATAGAAGTTCGGGAGTTAAAGATCGAGGAGAATCGATTTTCGACGGTGGAAAGTTCGACCTTGTGTGATCCGCATTCGGAAGGATTTCGTTGACTGTTCTCGTGTTAATCTCTGCGGGATAGCAGGAGATTGAGGACAGTGTGAAAGGAAAGGTCAGTGCCTTTAAGCCGTTACGTTTCATAAAAGTCTACGTGGGAAGAGTTCGACGCCGGGGATTGAAGGAAACCGACGTGGAAGAGAATTTAAATTGCCTTAAAAAGTCTCTCCTTTTAAATGGACTGAGCATTTTGAACTTAAAATCTGTGAACTGTTGACCGCGTTCAGTCTCTCTCTCTCTCTCGCTCTCGCTGGATCTAACTATCTCTCTAACGATCTCTCCCTCTATGTCTCTCTGTCTCTCCCTCTCTGTCTGTCTATCTGTCTGTAACTATCTGTGTCTCTCTGACGCTCTCTTTGGCTCTCTGTCGCGCTCTGTGTGTCTCTCTATGTGTCTGTCTGTGCGTCTCTTTTTGTCTCCCTCTCGCTCGCTCTGTGTTACTGGAGGAGTTCCAGGTGGCAGAGTGACAGAGAATCGACATGCAGAAAATGAGAAAACTAAGAAAACGGAGGGCAAGAAAAGAACGGGTTCTGTTCGGCGAAGGAGTGCTTGATACAAACGAAAATATGCTGCAAGATCAGACAGCTTTGTCAGAATCGGGGAGTAGGTGAAACAGGTTCGACTTAGGCTTTGAGTTGATCGGAGCCGCAGATCAGGTGCACACGGGATGCCGAGGCCAATAGTGCCGTCGGGGTCAGCTGTGAACAGCTGCTTAAGGCAACACACACACAGAACTGCCCAAGCAGCGACAATGGAAAAGAATAAACAGTCCACATTTCGGGCAGGCACCCTTAATTAGGACACTGTGTTAACTCACAGTGAGTGTTCTTTTGCATTTCAGCATCTGCAGATTATTTTCGTATTTGTTTTGTAACTCTGTTCGTCACATTGTTTCCATGTATCCACGAGTGGGCGCACAGAGCAGGGAGCAGGAAGGCAGCCAATTGCAATAATACCAGACAGCATCTATTTCTAACGTTTCATGAGTTTCACAATCCGAATCAGTGGGTATTGCAGCGCATTCTTTAGTTCATCCCGGAATTTGCTCTGAGTCAGGACGTAAATACACGTGTTGGTGCAGGAACTGAGAACCTGCAGCATTCCCGCTGTGTATCGTGTGATGTAACGGGGGTCGGTGACAGAATAAGTAAAACTCATTGAAATCCGTTGATAGATATAAAATACCACCTGTGTTATCCATAATAATATGAAGCTACCGGTTATGCTGAAGAGCAAAACGATGGATTTGTGTCGATTCTCCATCTCCCGGTCCTTGTCATTCTCTCCACTCTTTTGTCCCCGGAGCCCCCTGCGGGCTCGACTGGACGCTAGAATCCGCCTGACGGTTAGAACATTGAACAGCAAAATCAGGCAAAATGGTATACAGGGTGTTAAAATGCGGTGAATCATCGTAAATGCCGCCCATGAGGGAGATTTTTTGTAGCTCGGTGTAGAAACACAATACCAGCGAACACCTTCAATTATGAACAAAGGCTTGAATACAAATCCCCAGGGGACACTCTCCAAACTGGCCAGCACACTCACTGTCCCGATGACCACAGCCGCCGTTCTCTCGGTGCAATATTTTGTTTTCAGCTTCTCACAGCAAATAGCCACAAATCGATCGACGGTGAAAGCGACAGTCAGCCAGACAGAGGTCGCAGTGCTCGCAAAAACCAACCAGGAACGGAGTCTGCAGACAGGAGTGATGAACAGGAATGATCGGGGAAAATAATACCAAGCCGTCCACATCAGCAGCGGATCCGAGATAACGACCAGGAGATCGGCCGCGGCCATTCCCACCATGTAGCGAGTGACGGATTTGGAGAGACCGCATTTTCTGCGGGACAGGATCACAATCGCTACCAGGTTCGCTGGAAGAAAAACAGGGAACATTAAGAGTACCTATTCCGGATCCTGCTATTCGAGAGGATCCTCTAGTATTTCCACAATATTGCTGCATTTAGCAGGGGAAGGGTCGAGAGGCGGTGCACAGGCGGCGTAGAAAAATGAGTTTACACGGTAAATTAAAGTTAATCATCTGAATACGGATTCCTTACTGATGATCAAAATGTGAAGTGACTGTGGCAAGATATAACTGGGTAACTACCTCCTCGGAGTCAATAGTGAATGAAAAATATTATGAAAAATATAATGAAAAATATTATATTAAATATTATACCGCCTCATGTCGATGCGGGATTCTTCCATTAGAAAATCGTAAACGTCCATGGTGCTCCCTGTCAGGGACACAACGCCGGAAGACGGAACAGAGACAGGAAATGCTTATATAAATGCTTATAAACACTTTTCGACAAAAGACAGATTATGTAGAAAAAGAGTTGAAGTGCCTCTTCTCTGCGATTTACATGACACGAGTGTTAACTGGTGTCTCTTTCCATAACAGCTGATTGTGGCTTAGTTCTTCTAGCGTTACTGGTGTTTGGTTCCTAATCCAGCATGTGCCACTTGAGTGAATTCACAACAGAATATTGACGATTTCACCACACACAGTGCAGTCCGACAAAACCTCACATTCAAGCATGACACCTCCCACTGAATTCATTTCAGGGAAGCAGAGGAGAGGATTTCTACGGCCAGCAGCAAGCTCGGTACCGTAATCAGATGTCTATAACGATGTCAGAGTTAGATGTGATAAAATACATTGTACTGAATTAATAACTATGAAGAAAGATGTCGATTGTGATAATTGGTTCAGTAAACGACTTCATTGCGTTGTCCATCAACTGCTTCACATTCAGCCACAGCACACACATTTATTAAACTCCACAAGCTTCACGGTACAACATGGAACTCCTCACATTTGCTAAATTGATACTACAAATTGATACAACTTACTCAGACAATCGCTTAAATTCAAATGCAGACAATCAATTAGTAATGTCTCTGCGGGCTGTTGGAACACAATATTGAACATACAGTGCAGCTGCTACAATACCAATAGCATAGTGACCTGAACATCACATTATTGAAGTCAAACAGCTGGAGGAACGCTACCTAACCCTTTGAATTCCACTGATGCCAGCCGATTCTCTAAATTCCTACAACAGTTTGTTTTCCATACTAATCCCTGAATCCAGAGACCCGGTATTTTCATCCCATTCCTGAAATGCGGAACACTCGGACTGGAGAGGTGTCAGTGGAACACAGCGACAGAAACAATCACAACATGGGAATTAAACTTCCGTTCTCACCAGCGGTGGTTGACACTGTGGCTTACCGAGAATTCCAAAGGCTGAAATAAAAGGGTAGTAAACTTTTCGTATTCGCAAGATGATCGGATACACCATTTCAGTGAGAATCTGTAGCTCTGTTACTCCCGAATTCACGGATCTGGCAGACACTCTGAGCTGATGCATTCAAAGCGGACCTGATTTATACACAGGCTCGGTCTCCAGAGATAAGGATTCACCCCCGATGAATTTTATTCGTGACAGTTATTTAAACAAGCACTTTAATTCTTCACCATTGTCTCTGATCTAAATGTTGGGCTGATTGCAGACAAATAAATCAACATTCTTAGGCATTACCTCAGCATTGCTCATAATGCCGGAGCTCTAATGACAAAGACTGTGTTTTGTCACGGAGTAGCCACATTCATAGACTTCATGTTTTGTTGACTAAATATACACCTGTAAACGAAATTCTCCGACAGTGACCAACCGACGCCCAAATTCTACCCATGCGGTTTCACATTTTGAACTGTCCTTCAGTGTTTCAACGCCTTCTTGGTCTCTCTCTCGCGCGCACACAGACACAGACACACACACACAGACAGACAGACACACACACACACACACACACACACACACACACACACACACACACACACACACACACACACACACACACACACACACACACACACACACACACACACACACACCTCAAACCTACAAAAGAGCGTCGTCTTAGAAACGGCCAGATGATTAGGTTAATGATGTACAATCATGAAAAAAATCTGTAGATCCTGGAAATCCAAGGCAGCACATACAATGTGCTTGAAAATCGCTACTCATTTCCTCCAGCATTTTTATGATGGCTGATGCAAAAGAACTTTATTATCATTTCAAATCTGTCCGCTTTAAAACGAAATTTGAGAAGAAATGTTTCAATCTGTAAAGGAGAAGGAAGCCCAGTTTAAAAATCAAACAGTACTCCAAAGCTGGGAGATTAATAGATGCTGAAAGTGAATGTGAAATGTGTGTGTGAGTGAGTGTGTGTGTGTGTGTGTGTGTGTGTGTGTGTGTGTGGTGTGTGTGTGTGTGTGTGTGTGTGTGTGTGTGTGTGTGTGTGTGTGTGTGTGTGTGTGTGAGAGAGTGAGAGAGATAAGGAGATAAGGAGATAGGAAGAGACAGACAGATAGAGACAGCCAGATTTACACTGGCACTGGCTTTCCGTTAACCTCGCTCACTTCACCTTAAAAAACGCTGTTGCGATATATCTTTTATAGGATTCATGGAAAGCACTAAATAGGCTAAATAACAGCAGTCCGTCCATTTTCCCTCAGACACAGTCCCAGTTTCGCCGCGTGTTCAAGGGTAAGCTCTTTCCCCCACATATCCAGTAAGTCCCATTACGACTACAAGGAGGAGGACTGCCCTCTGTTCAGTTACAAGAGCTATTACCCCAAAAATAAATGTCCCATTTCCTCCCGCCGTCTTACAGTAACAAATTCCATTAACAGTTTATGTGTTTTTTCTAACTCAAAGGAGGGCATCCTTCTTCCCTCCGCCGGGGTTTGGAGGTACCCATTCTTTGAAACAGGTGCATGCATAATTCCATTTGCTGAGATTGTTGTCCTTTATCATCTTCTGCCCACCTCTTGTTCTAAAGTTGTTTTGAGAATTGATTGTTTTGGTTCATAAAATACGTGGAGAGTCATTCAGCGGGACCCCTTCCATGGACATACCCTGGGCGGCATGCTGAGGTATCTTTACACACACCCAACAAGAGTCCAACTCTTCCCTTTGTTGTTTGGCATAAGTGCGACACAAAGTCATGAAGGCATTTTTGGACAAGTCCATACAAGGTCCCTCCAGCATCAGTTCCCATAAAAGCATCTGGCTTGTCAGCTTCATGCTTTCTTATCTTCCAACTCCTGGTCCATTTTCGTTTTCCTTCAAACTTCATCGCGGTTCGGATTGTTAGCAGTAGTGTGTAAGGGCTCTTCCACCTGGGAGAAAGAGAGAGTTTTTTTCTAGCTCCTTTACATATGCCTATCACCGGGTTGGAAAGGATGCATGTTCTCGCTTTCCCACAGGGGTATGCGCCTCTCTCACTCTCTCATGCTGCTCCGCGGCCGTATTGCACAATGCTTGTGTAGACTCTAAGGTCTGTTCATCATTCCGGATCAAGGCCAGTCTCTCAGTGGTGACAGGAAGTCGACTCCCAGTAGCTGCGGGGAGACCCATAAGGATTTAATGAGGGGTCAGACCAGTGACCCTATTTCTCGTCTTCCACATAGAATATAGCACTATAGAGACAACCGCTGACCAGGATAGCTTATTGTCCTGGCATACCTTAGATAGGGCTACTTTCAATTCCCCATTCGTCCTTTCTACTCTTCCTGATAAAGGATATGTAATTTCCTTTGCAGGCTCATGGCCTGCGCTAAATCTTTTCACGGTTCGACCCGTGAAGTGTGTTCCCCCAATGACTGTTTATTCCCATGGATATCCCGTAGCGGGGCATTATTGCCCTCCATAATATTTTACCACTGTTCGAGCACCATCTTTTCTGCGGGATAGGCTTCCACCCGTCGAGTAAACATGTAAACTATTTACTAGCATGTATTTATACCCCGATACTGACGACATATGTACGAAAATATTTCGCAAATTTTCAGATGTTATTTTAGGCACTGGGAGATGTTCGAATTTCGCCGGTGATTTTGCCCTGATTATTTCTCTGGCAAATTATGCACCGCAAGCGCAATGTTCTGTATTGTAGGTGATAACGCGGGTGCGTTACCCTTGCTGATCGATTGCATGCTGCATCCCTCCTTTGCCCTTGCTGGCCTGTACATGCGCAAGGCGACACTGGGGCAAAGACAAGCTTCGATGACACTCCACCCTCCCGTCCGGGTGGAACCAAAAACCATACTTATAGTGACATTGGGCCTTTTCCCATGCCCGCTTTCCCTGAGGACTGGTATTTTGCTGTGCTACCTGAAGCTTAGAGGACTCTGAGACAGGCAGAGGCGTGGTTTGCAATTCGAGAAGGCCTTGTAAAATAGGCTATTGAGTTTAAAGCAGCTTTCTCTGCGGCTTGGTCCGCTCGGGTATTTCCCTGTGATATTTCATCGGCTGCATTGTTGTGTGCCTCACGTCTGATAATTGCTAGCTGCTTAGGCAGTTGAATAGCTTCGGGAAGTTTCAATACTACTGGTGTATTTTAATGGACCTTCCCGCTGAGGTAATCAAACCCCAATTTTTGAATATTGGACAAATCATGCACTACCCCCCAAAGGCGTAACGAGAGTACGTATATATATTGGGCCACCTGATTCCTTACGGCATCATGGTAATCGTGGATAAACTGACGACAGTAGCCGACCATTCCCCGGAAGGAAAGGACTTCATTCTTCGTCTTCGAAAATCGAAAAAATGGCCTGTACTCGGTCCAGCCCTACCGCTCGAAATCCAGTCTTCAAGCGGAAACCAAGGTATTTCACGTGTGACTGGCAGAATTGTAGCTTCGATCTTGACACGCGAAGTCCGCGAGAGCCTAGAAACTGGAGCAAAGTCGTCGAGTCTTTTAGTAGAAGACGCTACTAAGAGATCATCAGCATTTGTAGCAAAGTATATTCTCATCCTAGTTGACACTCGTCCAAATTGTGCTTCACCACTGCTGCATACACGACTGGGCTTTCGGTGTACCTCTGGGATAATCGAGTCCAAGTATATTGCTGTCACTTATAAGTAAAGGCAAACAAATATTGGACATCTGGATGGAAGGCGTTGGGAGAAAAAGGCGGAACACAGTATACACTTTAGCATCGGCGGGAATGGACGGCAGAATCATATTGACATCATGTACTACAACTGGAGCTATTGGAACCACAATTTTATTGACGGCGTTAAGTCTTGCAGAATACGCAACTCATTGTGTCGTCTGACTTCAGGTATGGACAGTATGGGTGTGTTACAGGGGCTAACAGTAGCTGTGAGATCCCCTTGTTGGAGCAGTGAATCTACCACGAGGGCCATGCCCTCTTCTGTCTCAGGGGCCACTCGGTATTGTCTGATAGATGGTAAGACTGCATTCATCTTCAGTGTGACACAATGATCTCTTACAGCTAGTACCGTGCCCACATGCTTCTTGTTTAGAACCCATAGTTTTGCGTATATTGATTCTAATGCCAGAGGGGCTGCTGGACCTGGTGTTTCGGATAGCTGCTGTCTGAAGAGGAAGGTAGGAAATACCGGACATATATACTCGTCAATCTTCAGGCCCAAACCACTCTAATTCCTTTGTTCGGTCTAGCTTGTTGCTGATTGAAATCGTTTCATCATTGGACCTATTTGTTTTGTGTGGTGAGGCGAGCGTATAGCAATGTTTAAATGAGGTACTGAATCTGTCTCCTGACGAGACAGGGGCCGCTGCTCCTCAGTTAAGTATACCGGAATACCCAACCCTTCCATTCCGAAGTAGAGATAATGTTGCGGGTATACTTCGCTCTTCTGTCCCTCAAAAGTGAATTCCCTCTGTCTGTACTCCGGGTCATCATCTCCAGCATACCAGGCGTACAGTGCAATCTGGAACTATACTGCACTATCTGCAGCTAGCAACACAAGGCTTCAATGCATTCCGTGGGCATCCTCTTCTTCAGGGCCTGGCCTATTCGAGTTAGCGCTTCGCGGAAGGGGTTACTTTCCAGCTCCCAGCAGTATAGCACACAATTTTGGGCAATTTTAGGTTCAATAAGCAAAGAGGTTAACTGGAATATTACTGGGGGAAGACACTTTCATATACATGCCCTGAGGGGGCACAGTAAATTGTAGCTCCTAACTTACCAAGAGCTTGGCGTCCTAATAGAGGCAAGGGAGTGGTCTCGGAGACTATTAGGGTCCCTTCTATGACGAAGAAGAGAAGAAGAAGAAGAAGAAGAAGAAGAAGAAGAGAAGAAGAAGAAGAAGAAGAAGAAGAGAAGAAGAAGAAGAAGAAGAAGAAGAGAAGAAGAAGAAGAAGAAGAAGAAGAAGAAGAAGAAGACGACGAAGAAGAAGAAGAAAACTCTTAACTCCGAGTGGAATCATTGGACACAGTCGTGACTGCGTTTTATTGCAAGGCTTCCTTATTTTTATGAGGCCGAGTTGCTTGCTCCACGGATGGAAAGCGTGCAAGGGCGGCGGCTGCATTGGAACTCCGGGAGCCTCGCTCCGAATTGCGGCTCTGATGTCACCACGTAACCATTCTGCGGATTATCACCCAGAGTCAGGGCAATCTTTCCCGATAGGTTAAGTTAATGAAGTCCATGAGCTCAGCATGCGTGCAGGTGGCAGCGCCAATGCAGTCGTCGATGTAGCGAAGGAAAAGAGGTTTCCCCACTCCTCTTTTTTCTGGTTTTCTCTCTATCTGCCCATCACTCCGCCTGTTCTCCATCTCTCTCTGGTGCTCCCCTCCCCCTTTCTTTCTCCTCTAGGCCTCCCATCCCATTATCCTTTCCCTTCCCCAGCTCTGTATCCCTTTTGTCAATCAGTTATCCAGCTATCAGCTTCACCCACCCCCGCCGGTCTTCTCCTATCTTTTCGCATTCCCCCCCCCCCCACCACTATTTTCAAATTCCTTACTATCTCTTCTTTCGGTTAGTCCTGACGAAGGGTCTCGGCCCGAACCGTCGACAGTGCTTCTCCCTACCGATGCACCCTAGCCTGTTGCGTTCCACCAGCACTTTGTGTGTGTTGGTCTCTCCCCTCTCAATTTGTTCTGCTGGCCTTGCGTGTTCCCTGCAGGGGTTGCTCCGACATTCCGTAGCCCGATGCCCCTTTCACAACGTTTCCTGCATATGTCCTGGGAATCCCTTCTTTGAAACCTTGAGTCAGCTTCTATTTCAATTCCCCCCTCCCTGCTCTTGCTGGTACAATCGTGTCTTATGGGGCAATCCCGGGTCCAACAAATAGTCCTTCCCGATCCATATTCACCCGCGTGGTGAGTATTTCCGGCCAAGGCTTAGCCTGCCAATTCAAAGCCATCATTAACAAAAAATCTGCGCTTGATGGGGCAGCATGCAATAAAGCAAAGTTTGTAATTCCAGTGGTCTGTTGTCCCCCAAGGGCACGCCTGCATATTCTTCCCACGTATTCCGAAATCGGGCTATAAAATCAGGGGTGTCCTCATCCTTCTTGTGCTGGCATCGAATCACCTCCACTGAATCCTCATGTCTTTGTTTTGCCCTCATGATGGTGACCTTACCCCTATTCTGCAACCACTGCTCTAGTCATTCATTTCCTTGAGGTACCTGCTATCATCTGTCCTCTAATTCACATTCGCTCCAGATGTGACCGGTGCGGTATATCTTAGGGCCCACCAAAGAGCTGCCATAAGCACATCTCAACAGAATTTGTACGTCACATGACAAGAGGTGCCACAGGGAGCAGTGCTGGGTCCATTGTTATTTGTCATTTATATCATCGATCTGGATGATCATGTGGTAAACTGTATCAGCAAATTTGCTGATGATAAAAAAGATTGGAGGTGTAGTGGACAGTGAGGTAGGGTTTCAAAGCTTGCAGAGGGATCTGGACCAGCTTGAAAAATAGGCTGGAAATGACATATGGAGTTTAATACAGACAAGTGTGAGGTATTGCACTTTGGAAGGAAAAAGCGAGGTAGAACATACAAGGTAAATGGTAGGAAACTGAGGAGTGCAGTAGAACAGAAGGATCTGGGAAAGTAGATTAAAAAAAACGTGGCGTCACAGGTAGATAGGGTCGTAATGACAGCTTTTGGCACATTGGATTTTATACATTAAAGTATTGAGTATAAATGTTGGAATAGTATGTTGAGGTTGTGTAAGACATTGGTGAGGCCGAATTTGGAGTATTGTGCGCAGTTTTGGTCACCTAATTATAGGAAGGATATTAATAAGGTTGAAGTGTGAAGAGAAGGTTTACAAGGATGTTGCCGGGACTTGAGAAACTGAGTTACAGAGAAAAGTTGAATAGGTTAGGACTTTATGCCCTGGAGCGTAGAAGGGTCAGGGGAGATTTTGATAAAGGTTTAAACCGGACGGGATCGATACTTTTAACGCAGCACGATCAGAGCGTCTGAGGTGCCGATAAAAAATAGTTCCATGCCCATTGGGGCATTTCACTCGAAGTCTTCCTTAGCCATGCCCAGGAATTCCGTTAAACTTGGCAGCCAAGGAAAATAGAACTGGAATATGAAAGTAAACGTGCGAAACATAAGCCGGTGATCGGAAAGAAACTCATAACAGTAAAACTCAAACGTTTGAAGAGCTGACGAGGTGGCCGCGAAGTTAAGGCAATGGACTGCTAATCCATTGTGCTTTACCATGCGAGGGTTCGAATCCCATCCTAGTCGTGACAGTTTTATTTGGGGGATGATGTATTGAAGTTATCACTTATTAGAATTCCGAGCCTGCACCTTTTGTTATACAGAGTGCTTGGCTGGAAATCATGAAAAATCAACGTTTTTCTGTTAAAGCTTGCTAATAAATTTGGCAATAATACCAGATGATATAGATGCAGAATTCAGCCATTCCGTCCATTCCATCATGGCTGATATATTATCTCTCTCAATGCCGTTCTCCCTGCCTTCTCGCCGTCACCTTTGACACGCTTCATAATCAAGAAAATGTCAATCTCCACTTAAAATGGAGACGTTTTGTCACCCGAATCTCGGTATTTAAGAGCCGAGAGGTAATGTTACAGCCTTAAAGGACCCTGGTCTGACCCAACTTGGAGTACTGTACTCAGTTCTGGTCACCTCACTACAGGAAGGATGTTGAAACTGTAGAAAGGATGCAGAGGAGATTTAGAAGGATGTTGCCTGGATTGGCTAGCATGCCTTATGAGAATAGATTGAGTGAACTCGGCCTTTTCTTCTTGGAGCGACGGAGGATGACAGGTGATCCGATAGAGGTGTACAAGATGATGAGAGGCATTGATCATGTGGATAGTCAGAGGCTTTTTTCCAGGGCTGAAATGGCTAGCACGACAGGGCACAGTTTTAAGGTGCTTGGAAGTAGGTACAGAGGAGATGTCAGGTTTAGGGTTTTTTTTTCGCAGAGAGTGGTGAGTGCATGGAATGGGCTGCCGGCGACGGTGGTGTAGGCGGATATAAAAATGTATTTTAAGAGCCTCCTGGATAGGTACATGAAGCTTTGAAAAATATTGGGCTATATGTAGCCCCAGGTAATTTCTAAATTATAGACATGTTCGGCACAGGCATGTGGCCGAAAGGATGTATTGTGCTGTAGGTATTCTATGTTTCTAAAAAAAATAACCACTGAGTTGGCTCCACAGATAACCCCCCCCCAATGAACTCCACATAGCCATAATCTTCGGGGTGACAAAACGTCATTCTCATGCCTGTTCTAAAGGGAGTCCTAATATTCTGAGGTTGTGCTCTGTTTACTGTAAACTCACGCACAATTGGAAAATCCCTTCCATGTCCAGTCTACCTAAGCCTTTCAATTATTTGATAGGTTTCAATGAAAACTCTAACTCCTTCGTCTATGCTCCAAGGAGTACAGGGGCAGAGTCATAAAACGATCCTCATACATTAAAGCTGTCATTCCGGGATCATTCTCGTCACCGTCCTCTGGATCCTTTCCAATGCCAGGGCATCAGTTTTTAGATAAGGGACACAGACTGTTCATCTTGTTCCAGGCGCGGTCTGACCAATGCATTATAAAGACTCAACATTACAGCCTCACTCTTGTACTCTGGTTCTCTCCAAATGAATGTTGGCATTGCATTTGTCGTCCTTACTACCAGCTCAGCCTGCGTTTACCCTTTCGGCAATCCTGCACAGGGTCTCCCCAATTGTCTTTGCACCTTCCATATTTGAATTTATTTCCCGTTTAGAACTTAGTCTACGCCTTCAACAAAGTCTATATCCATTCAAATCCCGGCACGATATTACATCTGAAAATCCGTTGCCGAACATGTTCTCGTCATGCGATACAATGGCATGCAAATGCTTGGGCACCCTGTTCAAAATTTTTATTACTGTGATTAGCTAAGCGAGTGAAAGATGACCTGAAATAGAAAAGGCATAAAGTTAAAGATGACACATTTCTTTAATATTTTAAGCAATATTTATTTTTAAAAAATCCTACTTTTACAGTTTCAAAATAACAAAAAATGAAAAGGGCCCGAAGCAAAAGTTTGGGCACCCTGCATGGTCAGTACTTAATAACACCCCCCCTTGGCAAGTATCACAGCTTGTGAACGCTTTCAGTAGC
>NW_027332049.1:300000-480582 GCF_048418815.1 Hemitrygon akajei | reverse complement strand
GCGAACTTAATTGGAAATTGCGCAGACTTAAGGGTTTCTTCTCCGATAAAGGGATGCAAACTGATTGGGGGTTTGTGCATCTACACTCCATCCGCCGAACAGGCGGTATCTCCAAATGGTCACCCATTTTAATTCCACTTCCCATTCCCATTCCGATATGTCCATTCATCAGTTCCTCCACTGTCACGATAAGGCCACACTTAGGTGCGAGGAACAACAGCTTATAATCCGTTTGGTTAGCTTCCAACCTCATGGCATGAACATTGCTTTCTCAAACCTCTCCTTCACCATTTCAACCCCTTTGTCCCTCTCACTTAATATCTCCTTGCCGCCATAGCCTCCCTATGGTCCTGCTCCCATTATCCCATTTTTTCCTTTCTTCCATAGCTTTCTGTATCTTTCTGCAATTAACTTCCTAGCACTTTGCTTCATCCATCCACCTCCAAGTTTCACCTGTCATCTGGTGTTTCTCTTTCCCCTCACATCACCTTTCAAATCTACTCCTCTGCTTTTTTTCCTCCAGTCCTGCTGAAGGGCTTCGGCCCGAAACGTCGACTGTGTTCTTTTCCATAGATGCTGCCTGGCCTGAGAAGTTTCTCCAGCATTTGGACTAATCAGCCCCCCCCCCTCCCGTTTTGTTAGGCATTCAGTTATATGGGGCAGTAATGTACAGCATACAAGACTGCATATACCTTTGATCCAACTAATCGCATTCAGCCGACTCAAGGAGTTGGGTAAATCTCCAGTTGAATTCTATGCACAGGGAAGGAAGTTAAAATATGGTTGTCTTAGGAATGCATTCCTGTGAATGACCGGGACACGCTGTTACATTTTCACACTGGTCCGTGTTAAGGCTCCAGAGACAATGACATTATCATTATGGTCAACGATGGTCAAATTCATGTGCACCCTCATACTCAGCAGTAGTATGAAAGTATCTCGAAAATGCGTGTGAGTCCCAAAATCTGCGCACTTCCCCAAGTAAGGACGCACATTCGATGACCCTAACCCTCATGAAGAATCATTTCAAGCACAAAATGGCTGCCTTGACACTAAAAGCCACACGCATCCCAAAGGTCGTGAGCATATCACCAAAGTCCGCCGACACACACAGATCAACCCAAATCCTTGTGAACTCCCAGATACACCCACAGAAACGTGGCGACTCCATATTCGCTGACAAACCCCCAAATATGCTATCCCCAAATACGAGCCCATCCCCGTTTTCAAGAACAAACCCCAAAATCCCTGTGCATCCATGTGCACCCCGAGACCCTGTACAACCCATTTTCGCTGACTCGCCTAATTTCTGCGCAATACCCAATGAAGCGCGCACCCTAAACCCGCTGACAACCCCACATACCCATGAGATTTTTCCGAGCAAGCTACATTCGAAACAGTTGAGAAATTGGCAGACTCGACGTTAACAATCCGCACTCAACACATTCGTGTGCAAATCTTGATCCGCCAACACACCCAAATCTGTGTGTATCCCCAAATACGTGTGCACGGCCATGTTTGAGACTAAACTTCGAGTGATGTTTAAGTTTAAGTTTAAGTTTATTCCTTAAATCTCACCGGCGGTTCTTTTTTCGCATTCCCTTTAAACTTGCAGCAATTTCCAAATGCACGGCGCAGTACCTTTAAATGTAAATTTAAATTATGTTGGAGTACTGTTATAGAATTAGACCAATAGTCATGGAAACCCGCACACAGCCCAAATTCCACGTGCAACTTCTGATCCGCCAACAAGCCCAAATCTTTATCTCACACCATATCCCTGTTTACATGTACACAATCCCGAATCCATGTACACCTCAAATATGTGCACCACCACTAGGTGCGCACCCTAAAATTCATGCGAATATCATACCCGCAGAGAAACCCACTTGTACATTAGATTATCACAGAGGAAGTATCATTTAAAATACTTCATGTCAAATTTCAAATTACATTCATTATTCACGTGATCTAAATGAAACAACTTTGAGATTCGGCACACCTCCAAACCGCAGACACCCCAAATACGTGAGAAATCCATGTGCATCTCCAAATGCAAATACATCCCCACAACTTTAAAACCGTGGATACACAAACGCTAAGTAAATTATCTCAAAATAATAATTTCAGACATTCACAAGATGAAAAAATCTGTGTACAGCGAGCCCCACAAATGAATGTGGGGGTTTCAGCGTGTTTGAGCTGTGCATGGATTTGGTGATGCGCACCAATTTGACGAAGAACATGCATTTGGTGATGTTCGCTGATTTGGGTTGCCTTTCAATCATGGGACACACATAGATTTGGTGAGTTGACGGATCAAAATTTGCGTGCGGATTATTAACGTCGAGGCTGCCATTTTCTCAATTGCTTTTATTGATTGTTACTCCGGGAAAATCTGATGTACAAGTGGGTTTCGGGTTCGCACTGAATTGGCGATTGTGCAATTTTATTTTTTGTCGTCAAATATGGGTTGTACACGGTCTTGTGGTTCATATGGATCTGGGGTTGTGCATGGATTTAGGAGCGTTCTCTAATAAAGAGTTGCAAACTGATTTAGGGGAGTGCTCCGATATAAGGGTGCGCACCTTTTTAGGGATAGCAAATTTACGGTAGTTAGCGAATATGTGAGTCTCCACATTTTTGTGAGCGCATATCGATTTGGTGACTTACGTAGGGACTCTGGGATACGTGGTGGTTTTTTCCTGTTAAGACAGCCGTTTTGTGTTTGCAATTATTATCCATCTGGGTCATCTAATATGATTATCCGTCTGGGTGCTCTCGTATTTGAGGATGTGCGCAGATTTGGGGGTGAGGACGGATTTTAGTGATCAGTGTCCAGTTCGGGGCGTAGTCTTGAATATGGGGCTACACACGGATTTGGGTTGACATGCAGATTTGGGTGTGTCGCTGATCTGCAATAGGATTTTGGCGCACATATGGCTTTCTAACCTCGAGACGGTCATTTTCTGAATTGATTGAAATGTTGCCTGTCTGGGATAATCCATTATGCATTTCGGGTGTCAGCGGGATTGGGGTGCGCACCGATTTTGTGTTTGCGCAGATTTAAGGCTGCTTCGGCAAATATGGGTGGCGAATGATTTGCGATGCGAAAAGATTTACTGAAAACAGCGGATTTGGGGGTACATACAGATTTGATCTCTTTCGGAGAGTTTCGGTGAGGACGTGTGCACAGTGATGGGTGGATTCGGAACCACATGCGTATTTGATGGTGCTTTCTGATTGGGAGGTTGCACAAGCTTAGGAATGTATCAACCAATATGGGTGCACAGGACGTCAGTATGGATTTGGGGTGCACGCGGGTGCCTGACGATTGGGGATGAGATCAGGTTTAAGTGTGTGTCGGCGCATATAGGTGCACATGAATTTGTTGGTGTCGGTCGATTTAGGGTTGTGGTAAATCTCAAAGTCATTTCATTTATAGTGTCTTCAATAATAGCTGCACTATGTTCTCGCGATTTCTTTAAGGTGAATGCTGTCACTCTAAAGTGGCTCTTCCTTTGGGAAAATCAAATGTGTATACGTGGGTGTCAGCAGGTTTGGTGGTGTACACGATCTTAGATGCTCCCGGATTTCGGGGTGTCTTTGGATTTAGGGTCCTGACAAATCACGCGGTTGTTTCATTGATAGGTTCTTTATTAATAAATACACTTTCAGTTTTCTACTCTGCTCTTGCTGTGACTTTTAAGTTGGAGGTTGTTACTTTGTGAACTATTTGAAATTATTTCTCCTCTCTGATGACCTAATCTGAAAGTGGAAGGTGTTGACGGGTTCGGAGTGCGCACCCATTTGGGTGAATTAACCAATGTGAATTAAGCTCTCTTGTGAAATGTTTGTAATGATTCTTGATCTAGGATAAATAATTGTACATGTAGGGGCAGACTCGGATTTGGAGGTTCTCAGAGATTTTAACAAGTGCGCGGCGAGTTTGGGTACACATGGATTTGAGTGGCGGTGGATTGGGGGTCGTGACGAATCACAAGGTTGTTTCACTTATAGATACTTTAATAATAGAACTTGGAACTTTGTTCTAGATTTTTGAACGTGCAGCTGTTTTGTGAACTGTTTGACCTGACTCGTGATTACCTGACTAGCACAACCCCATATTCAGGTAAACACTTATAAATCTGCGCGACTCCCCAAATCCAGGTACACTCCATAATACTGTTTTCAGACTCGTATTTGCCGCCACATTCCTGAATCTGCGCATTTCCCGAGTCAGTGCGCACCGCAATATTTGATAAAACGCCCCTGTGTTCGTGCGCATCTCCAAATCCATGGGCACCCCAAAGCAGTAGGCACCTTCATATTCGCTGCCCTAAATCTGCGCAATCCCTAATTGAGTGTGCACCCAAGCCCGCTGACACATCCACACGATCACGAGGTTATCATTTCAAACTGTTCAGACTATGGCCGTCTTTTTTTTTATTAAGTGTGATCGTGAACACACGATCAGAAATGCTGATCAAGTCAACTACTTCCCAAAGAGAACTCTGCAAGGCCAATCAGATGGTTCGCTGCTGCTCTGCGATAAAGCATAATAAAATAGCAGGTTGCAACTTAAAATAGCAAAATCACTGTTGAAAGTTCAAAGTGCATTTATTTTAAAAGTATCTTTTAATGAAACAACCTTGAGATGCGTCGCAACTCCAAATCGATAAAAAATTACAAAACTGTGAGAAGCCCGAGATCGGTAAACATCCCCGTATTGGCTTATGCACCCCTAAATATATGCGCATCCCCAAATAAGTGTGCACCCCTGTATTCGACAATACACCGCTGAATCTGTACACATCGTCAAATCAGTGTACATCTCTGTGTTAGACAATGCACCGCTGAATCCGGACACGTCACCAAATGCGTGGGTACCTTCAAATCTGCGCACGTCACTAAATAAGAGCGCAACCGCAAAATCCATGTGCACTCCACCCGCTGACAACTGCATATGCACATTAGATTTTCTCAGATTAAGAAACACTTTAAACAGATAATCCCAAATCCGTGTGCTCCCCTATATCCGAAAACACAGCCTAAATCTACGCACAACACCATTTCCGTGTGCGTCACATACTCGAGCAAACACCCCTAAATCTGCTCCATGGAAAGATAGATTTGCATCCACATATTCGAGGCAACCTTAAATATGCGCAATGTCTAATTCAGTGTGCACCCCAAACCCGCTAACACCTCCCACAGTGTGTGTGTGTGTGTGTGTGTGTGTGTGTGTGTGTGTGAGAGAGAGAGAGAGAGAGAGAGAGAGAGAGAGAGAGAGAGAGAGAGAGAGAGAGAGAGAGAGTGTATCAACCCGCTGAGAACCCCAAATGCAAATTTGAATATCTCAGACTAAGAATCATTTCAAAATCTGACGCAATGGCTGCCTAAACAAGAGAAAAAAAAACACAACGACAGATTGCAAAGTTCAAATGACATTTTATTTTGTTTCTGTATCCTTAAATAGAACAACTTTGGGATTCCCACACCTTCAAATCCGCAGCTACGCCAAATCCGTGCGCAACTCGAAATCCAGGTGTACACTTATGTCTATGTACAGTTTGAAAGCCGTGGACACATCGACTTGAAAACGGGATTAGCCCAAAACCATTTCACGAAATGACAAAATATGCGTACACCCGCAAAACCTGCACACTGCCCGCAAATCAAATTAGTATGCACCTCAAATCCAGCGACAACCCCAAATCTGTGTGCACCCCAAAACTTATCGAAAAACTTTCTAAGGAATAGGATATAATATGGTAGTTCTAATATGTAACAACTTGTAATATGTAACAGTTGTAATATGATAAACTGGATTTGCAGATGACACCTGGATTCAGAGTAGGAATAGACAGCGAAGTAGTGGATGAAAACTTTCAGCGTCAGTGGAACAGCTGGAAAAACGGGCTGAAAATTTTGAAGATTGAATCTAATGTGACGTTCCATCCAGGTGGGATCAAGAGCCGTTGCACTTTGGCCGGACCTACCTGGGTAGACTTATACAATAATTGGTAGGGAATTGAGGAATGAGGGAGAGCAGAGGAATCTGAGAGTACAGTTTCTATGTAAGCTCATAGGATAGACCGACACCACGAAATCCGTGTGCACCCCTAAACCAGCGGAGGCGCACAAATCTGTGAATATCCCCGATCCAAGTGCACCAAAATATTAAAAAACATGAAATATGTGCAAATTTATTTGGCATACCTATCCTTAAATCTTTGTGCTTCTCCAAATTAAGGTGCTACCCAGGTTGGCAGACAAATTCCTAACTCTTTGTGCATCCCCTAACCAATGTGCATGAAAGCCAAGTTCCTCCCACAAGTCTGTGCGCAGCAACAAACCCGTAAGCAACCCCGACATGAGTTGCAAACAAAAATCCACAGACAATTCAATCCGTGTGCTGCCCCGAATCCCCATGCAAACACAAATTCGTTCTCCCCAAACCCAATGCAGATTGGATTATCCCTGAGCAAGGATCATTTCAGAGAGCGCACAATATTGCTGCCACCAGGCAACAGCCTCGAAACTCGTCATACCTCCAAATCTGTAGATACCCCAGTGTACATCTGACAGAACCGTGATATTCGTCACATCCCCAATGCGCACGTACACCAAAATTCATGTGCAATCCTAAATCCGCAGAGAGACCCGAATCTGTGGTCATCTACTAATCCATGCACACCCCATGTTCCAGAGCATACCCCTAAATCTGACGCATGCCCAAATCCAGGCGCAGCGCCAAAACTGTGTGCATTACATATTTGACGATGTTGCCTTAACTCTGTGTAATTTTCAATTGAATGGGCATCGCAAACCCGCTGACACCCGTACCTGCACCGTACAGTATCACAGGGCAAGAATCATTTCGAACAGTTCATAAAATGCCTGCCTCCAGCATAAAGTTACAAGAATATTGCTGAAAGTTCAAGGTGCATTGATTCTGAAATTATCTATAAATGAAACAACCTTCAGATATCTAATAATTCCGAATTACTAAAGCTGTTCGCATCCCCAAACTGGTGTGTGAGGGCATATTTGCCGAAATCTGTAAACATCCACATACTGGCCTGCACACTCCTAGATCAATGAGCGTTACGAATAAGTGTGCACCTCTATATTGTCGGACACATCACTAACTCTGTTCACATCCCCAGAATGGTGCGTGAAGGCATATTTGCCAACACCGCCCTAAATCTGCGTAATCCCAAAAATCAGTGCACACTCCATACACACTGTCTCCCTAACCTGCATAATAGATTATCTCAGTCCAGGAATCATTTTAAATCGTTCATAAAATGACTGTTTCGACATTAAAATCGGCACGCATCCCAAAAGACATCTGCAACTCCAGATCGTTTGAAACACACAGATCTGGGCGTAACCTGTGCACCTCCATATTAGACAACAGACACCTAAATCTGCGCACATTCCCTAATCCGTATTCAACCATAAATCTGTGCGCATGACCAAATAAGAGCTCACCCTAAATCCATATGCACCCCAATCCTGACGCCAAACCCACATGCATTCTGGATTATCCGAAATCACGAGTCAGGTCAAACAGTTCACAAAATAGCAGCACGCACAAAAATCTAGAACAAAGTTCCATGTTATATTATTAAAGTATGTATAAGTGAAACAACCTTGTGATTCGTCACGCCCCCCAATGCACCGACACCGAAATCCGTGTGTACCCAAACTCGCCGCGCACATGTCAAAATCTCTGAGAACCCCCAAATCCGAGTCCGCCCCTACATGTACAATTATTTATCCTAGAGCAAGAAACATTTCAAACATTTCACAAGATAGTTTAATCCACATTAAAAGTAGAAAGAACAAAGCTCAACGTTAAAGTCCAATATGCATCCGAGTATCTGTAAAATAATCAATTTGAAATTTGGCATTATACCCAATTCCTCCGATATCCAAAAAATCCACGTGCACTCCCAAATCCGTATGCACACCCAAATGGGTGCGCACTCCGATCCCGTCAACTCCTCCGACTTTCAAATTAGGTTATTGGAGGGGAGAAATAATTTCAAATAGTTCACAAAGTAACAACCTCCAACTTAAATTCACAGCAAGAGAAGAGTAGAAAACTGAAAGTGTATTTTTTAATAAAGAACCTATCAATGAAACAACCCGAGATTTGTCAGGACCCTAAATCCAAAGACACCCCCAAATCCGGGAGCATCTAAGATCGTGTACACCACCAAACCTGCTGACACCCACGTATACACATTTTATTTTCCCAAAGGAAGAGTCACTTTAGAGTGATAACATTCACTTTAAAGAAATCGCGAGAACATAGTGCAGCTATTATTGAAGACACTATAAATGAAATGACTTTGAGATTCACCACAACCCCAAATCGACAGACAAATTCATGTGCACCCATATGCACAGACACACACCTAAACCTGATCACATCTCCAATTGACAGGCACCCGTGTGCACCCCAAATCCATACTGACGTCCTGTGCACGGTTGATACATTCCTAAGCTTGTGCAGCCTCCCAATCAGAAAGCACCATCAAATACGTATGTGGTTCCGAATCTACCCATCACTGTGCATACGTCCTCACCGAAACTCTCCTAAAGAGACCAAATCTCTATGTACCCCCAAATCCGGATTTCACTAAATCTGTAAATCATTGCCACCCATATATCCCGAAGCAACCCTAAATGTGCGCAAACCCAAAATCGGTGCGCACCCCAAACCCGCTGACACGCCAGATGCATAATGGATTATCCCAGACAAGCAACATTTCTATCAATTCAGAAAATGACCGTCTCGAGGTTAGAAAGCCAAAATCCTTTTGTAGATCGGCGACACACGCAGATCTGCGTGTCAATCCAAATCCGTGTGCAGCCTCATATTCAAGACTACACCCCTAACTGTAGACAGATCACTAAAATCCGTCCGCACCCCAAAATCTGCGCACATCCTCAAATACTGGAGCACCCCACAGGCATATTAGATGACCCAGACGGATAAGCATTGCGAACACAAAATGGCTGCCTTAACAGTAAAAACCACCACGAATCCCAAAGTCCCTACGTACGTCACCAAATCGATATGCAATCACAAAAACGTGGAGACTCACATATTCGCTAACTACCATAAATTTGCTATCCCCAAAAATGTGCGCACCCCGATATCGGAGCACTCCCCTCAATCAGTTTGCAACTTTTTATTAGAAAACGCTCCAAAATCCATGCACAACCCCAGATCCATATGAACAACAAGACCGTGTGCAACCCATATTCGAGAACAAAAAATAAAATTGTGCAATCTCCAATTTAGTGCGCACCCGAAACCCGCGGACTCCGCCACTTGTACATCAGATTTTCCCGGATCAACAATCGATAAAAGCAATTGAGAAAATGGCAGCCTCGACCTTAATAATCCGCTCGCAAATTTTGATCAGTCAACTCACCAAATCTATGTGTGTCCCATGATCGAAAAGGCAACCCAAATCAGCCAACATCACCAAATCCATGTGCATCGTCAAATTGGTGCGCATCACCCAATCCATGCGCAGCCCAAACCCGCTGAAAACCCCACATTCATCTGTGAGGCTCTTTGTACACAGATTTTGTCATCGTGTGTATGTCTGAAATTATTATTTTGAGATAATCTAATTAGCGTGTGTGTGTCCACGGTTTTGAAGTTGTGGGGATGCATTTGCATTTGGAGGTCCACACGGATTTTTCACGTATTTGTGGTGTCTGTGGTTTGGAGGTGTGCCGAATCTCAAAGTTGTTCCATTTGAGATGTAATTGCATTTGAGGTGTAATTAAATGTAATTGAGGTAATTGTCTGTATTCGCCAATTAATTGGGCAACAAGTTAGAGATTAGTAAATACTAATTAGGGAAGGCATGTAAGCTGGAAAGTGTTGGGAAAGGCAAGCGGATTTGGAATGCGGGCGACTGGAGACGCGGGATGAAAGAGAGTCATAAATAAAGCCGGGAGCTGAAGGCTGGAAGAGGTGGAGCTGAGGAAGAGGAATCTGAAAGGACAGAAGTCCCTGGAATCAAATAAAAAAAATTCAAATTTGTTGGGCAACTAGTGGGTGGCGAGAACGCGCTCGAATCTGACCTGACTGAAGGGAAAGAAAAGGGAGAGCTGTGAATAAATCGAAGAGTTTTTTTTTTATCTACGACAAAAAAAAGGCTGTGCTGTAGACAAGAAAACTGATTGTGAGCCGTCTGATGGAGGCCGGACCTCTGGAGTGGTCACCCTGCTTCACATCTGATCCGTGATTCCCCGCGGGTGGATTATAATTGGAATAGTGTTATCATTGTGACATGTACTGTTAAACAATGAACTGTGTGTTCATTAAAAAGCTTGTCATGCATAGTATTCAAAGATAATAAATCTTCATCCAGTGCATTGAGGTAAACAACAGCAGTGCAGAATAAGTTGTAACAGGGAAAGTTGAACGATAATGGAGATACATTGTGAGGTCACCCCTTTTGGCTCCCCTCTACTCCCAACAAATGAGACTACCCAAAGGAGTCAACTCACCTTCCTTTTTCATAACACAGGAAAACGTAGTGCTGTATGCATCGTTCAGATTCGGCAACACAGAACGCAAAAAGAAGTTTTAACAGGAAAGTCAGTAAAAGTATCAAATCTGCCACAATACTAACTGCCACGTTAGGCTCCAGAGGACTAAACAGCCCTGCCGTTACTGCAATATTTCACATGCAAACCATTGGCCGTTAAGTGAATACACCTCAGCCTCGATTTTGAGACCTCCTCCGCAATTGGTAAGACCGGAGGCTGGCTTAGTAACTAGTCCATCTAGCTCTTTAGATCTGTCCTCGTGGTCGCCTGGAATACCCGACCACAGGACGACTTAATTTCCCTTCCCTTTCCCAAGCTGACATACCGATCCTAGGACTCCTCCGTCACAAATTTGATCCGCTAGGAACAAACTAGAATAAGTACCTAATTTTCCGCTTGGAACGTCTCCAATACCATGACAAGAACATCGAGCACTCAAGATTGTGGTAATTTGTGGCTGCATAGCATCTGCAAAATCTGACATCCTGTCAGCGAAAGGCCGCGCAGTCCACAATACACAGGCTGATTCTGGGAACTGAGTTAATTGATCGTTGAATGAGACAGATAAAAATAATTCTGCAGAAGAAGAAATTCATGACCAAAACAAACAATTTACTGGAGAAATCTAGCATTTCAGGCAGCATGCATAGATGGAAATGGCATGTCAACATTTTTTGGTAGAAACACTCCATTAGGTTTGGAAAGGATATGGGCAGAACCTAAGGAGAAGGGGAGGAGCTGAACCTGGAGGGAGAAAAGTGAGTTCAGCTGATTGGGAAGGGTGTTGTTTGCGAAGAAGGGTTGAAAGGGAATCATAAATCAAGCCGAGAGTTTTTAAGAGGAAAACTTACGAGCTGAGGAAGACGAATATGATTGGAAAGTGGACCATGGATTGAAGGACAGAGGGAAACTAAAGGATGGTGATGGACAGGTTATGAGGGCGTGGTGGCCGAAAATGCGCGAGAAGTGCAACTGATTGCTGATAAACAAAAGGGAGGTGGGGATGTGAGAAAACAAACGAGATTGTTTCCCGGCGGGAAGAGAAATGGATGTTCACGGTGGTCGGAGACTACCAGAGGCATTATGGCGTGTTAGTCCATCAACCTGAGTTGGACTTATCGTGACAGAATTGGAAGCAATGGACCAACATGTTAGTGCCGGGATATGAAGTGTCACTGAAATCGATGGACACATAGCAATCCTTTTCTTTCTTTTCAAATATTATTATTATTATTTTTATTATTATTATTATGTGCCATGTGCAGAAGTTCGCTGATGACACGGCCATAGTGGGGTGTGTCAGGAATGGACAGGAGGAGGAGTATAGGAAACTGATACAGGACTTTGTGATATGGTGCAACTCAAAGTACCTGCGTCTCAATGTCACCAAGACCAAGGAGATGGTGGTGGACTTTAGGAGATCTAGGCCTCATATGGAGCCAGTGATCATTAATGGAGAATGTGTGGAGCAGGTTAAGACCTACAAGTATCTGGGAGTACAGTTGGACGAGAAGCTAGACTGGACTGCCAACACAGATGCCTTGTGCAGGAAGGCACAGAGTCGACTGTACTTCCTTAGAAGGTTGGCGTCATTCAATGTCTGCAGTGAGATGCTGAAGATGTTCTATAGGTCAGTTGTTGAGAGCGCCCTCTTCTTTGTGGTGGCGTGTTGGGGAGGAAGCATTAAGAAGAAGGACGCCTCACGTCTTAATAAGCTGATAAGGAAGGCGGGCTCTGTCGTGGGCAGAGTTAAACTGGAGAGTTTAACATCGGTAGCTGAGCGAAGGGCGCTGAGTAGGCTACGGTCAATTATGGAAAACCCTGAACATCCTCTACATAGCACCATCCAGAGACAGAGAAGCAGTTTCAGCGACAGGTTACTGTCGATGCAATGCTCCTCAGACAGGATGAAGAGGTCAATACTCCCCAATGCCATTAGGCTTTACAATTCAACTGCCAGGACTTAAGAACTTTTTTAAAGCTATTATTAATGCTTTCTGAGTTAGTGATTTAGATGCATATCATATTATTACTGAGTTAAGTATTGTATGTAATGAGTTTTTGCTACAACAAG
This sequence comes from Hemitrygon akajei, assembly GCF_048418815.1. Lineage (NCBI taxonomy): Eukaryota > Metazoa > Chordata > Chondrichthyes > Myliobatiformes > Dasyatidae > Hemitrygon > Hemitrygon akajei. Next base: position 467,915 of record NW_027332049.1, on the reverse strand, counting down.
TGTATGGGACATTGGAAAAAATGTTGAATTTCCCCATGGGGATGAATAAAGTATCTATCTATCTATCTATCTATCTATCTAGTAGTAGTAGTAGTAGTAGTATCATCATCATCAACAACATCCAAAATTAACAAGAGTACGTCGAATTTGGCAACACTTACAAAGTCTCAAGAAAAAAAAACGTTGTATTAAAAATTGAAAAAAAAGGTGACAAAAAAGAGAAAACAATCCCTAATAAAGCTAAGAAAGCGGAGAAAAAAAAACATTATTTGTTCAACCCTGGAGCCATGCGTCATATAAAGAAGCTTCTAATGATAAACATCAAACCACCAGCAAGAAGAAATTGTACCAATAATTTACAATTAGATCGTGGAGGAAATCTATCAATTAATTCAAATGATAGTAACGAGCAAGTGAACCCCATCTTTTCTCAAAATCAATCATAGGTTCAAAGGTTCGACTTCTAATTTTATCCAAACTAAGACATAACATCGCTTGAGAGAACCATTGTGACAAAATGGGAGCCGACGTATGCTTCCACTTCAGCAGAATGGCCCTCCTAGCTTTCAATGTAACAAATGCAATAACATGTTGATCAGACAAGGAGATACCACGGATATTTTGAGGAATTATTCCAAAAAGCACAGTTAATTTGTTAGGTTGTAAATTAATTTTAAGTGCTTTAGAAATTGTAGGAAAAAAAACTGACTTCCGGAACTGTTCCAGTATAGAGCAGGACCAAAGCATGTGTCTCAGTGTAGCTGTCTCAGTTCAAAATCTACCGCAATCACTATCAACATTAGGAAGCATTTTAGACAATCTCTCCTTCGTCAAGTAGTAACAATGCACAATTTTAAACTGCATCAGTGAATGAGCAGCACAGATTGAAGAAGAGTTAACCAACTTCAAAATCCGCGTCCAGTCCTCCGTCATAAAAGTCAAATTAAGCTCTTTTGTTCCCAATCTTGTTTAATCTTAAATAAACGACACTTATCCCATTGAAATAGCAAATTATAAATTCTCCAATGGAAACCTTCATCAAAGGGTTCATTCTCGTAATAGTATCCACCATGTCGGCATCCAATAGGTAAGGGAAATTACTTAAATATTTTTAAGGAAATGTCTATCTTGAAGGTATTGTAAAAAGTGTATGAAAGAGAATACTTATCAACAATTTCTTCAAAAGACATCAGTCTATCTTCTTTAAAGAAAAAAAACATTTATTTTTCCAAAAGTAAAAAAGAAAAGTGGATCACTCAAAAAAGGCTTAAAAACGTAATTTCGTTAAATTAAAATACGAAGTTTATTTTTTTTTTAAATTAAAAAAATACGGAACTGGAGCCAAGTTTGTAAAGAATGCTTAATCACAGCGCATAAAATTAAATTAGCAACTTAAGCTAATTATATAGATAAAGCAGCTCCGAATAACGAGGTTAAATGGAACCGTTTCACTGCTTTGAAATCCAAGTTTACACAAACTGGCCGATCAACTCAATGTAACCAAAAGGACATATATGCACATTAGTAGCTCAGTAATACATTCTTAAATAGATCAAAGCGAGGCCTCCACCCTTTTTTAACTTTTGTAAGTGATTTTTACTAATTATTGGTCTTTTATTATTCCAAATAAAAAATAAAATAATAGAATCAATCCGATCAAAAAAAAAACTTATTTGTCAGAAAAACAGGGATATTCTGAAACGAATATAAACATTTTAGTAAAATCATCATTTTGACTACATGGATGCGACCAACAAGTGAAAATGTAAGTGGGTTTATTCTACTAAATAAATACTTCATAGAATCTAATAAGGGAACAAAATTAGCTTTGTAAAGATCCTTATTTTTTTATTAAGTATAACACCCACATACCTAAAGGAATCCGTGACTTTGAAAGGAGTATTATCATATATAGAAACAGATTCATTTAAAGGAAACGGTTCACTTTTACTAAAATTTAATTGATATCCTGAAAAATCTCCAAATTCATTAAATAACTTTAGCAAGGCAGGGGTAGATTCCTCGAGATTGGATATATAAGTCAGAAAATCGTCAGCGTAAAGGGAAATCTTATGAACGGTCTCATTTACAAATATCTTAAGCTTCACGAAGAGCAATAGCAGGAGTTTATAGAAAATAGATAATAGACAGTTGGTGGAGCAGTCCATTCGGCTCTTCTAGCCAGCACCGCCATTCACTGTGATTATGGATGATCATACACAATCAGTACCCAGCTCCTGTTCTTTTCCCATATCTCTTGACCCCGCAATCTATAAGAGCTCTATCGAACTCTCTCTTGAAAGAATCCAGAGACTTGGCCTCCACTGCCTTCTGGGGCAGAGCATTCCACATATCCACCACACCCTGGGTGAAAAATGTTTTTCCACATTCCTGTTCTAAATGGCCTAGCCCGTATTCTTAAACGGTGGCCTATAGTTTTGGACTCACCCATCAGCGGGAGCATGCTTCTTGTCTCCAGCGTGTCCAATCTCTTAATAATCTTATACGTTTCAATCAGATCCCCTTTCATCCTTCTAAATTCTAGTGTATACAAGCGCGGTTCCTCCAATCTTTCAACATATGACAGTCCTGCCATTCCACGAATTAGCCTTGTGAACCAATGCTGAAGTCCCTCAATGGCAAGAATGTCCTTCCTCAAATTTGGAGAAAAAAAAACTGCACGCAATACTCCAGGCGGGGTCTCACCAGGGCCCTGTAGAGCTGCGGAAGGACCTCTTTATTCCTATACTCAGTTCCTCTTGTTATAAATGCTAGCATGCCATTAGCTTTCTTAACTGCCTGCCGTACCTGAATGCTTGCTTTCATTGACTGATCTACAAGAACAGTTAGATCTCGTTGTACTTCCTCTTTTCCTAACTTGACTCCATTTAGATAGTAATCTGCCTTCCTGTTCTTGCCACCAAAGTAGATAACCTCACATTTATCCACATTAAACTGCATCTGCCATATATTCGCCCACTCACCTAGGCTGTCCAAATCACCCTGCATTCTCATAACATCCTCCTGACATTTCGCACTGCCACCCAGCATTGCGTCATCGGCAAATTTGCTAATGTTACTTTAAATCCGTTCATTTAAATGACTAATGTATATTGTAAACCGCTGCGGTCTCATCGTCGAACCTTGCATTACCCCACTGGTCACAGCCTGCCATTCCGAAAGGGATTTGTTAATCGCTACTCTTTGTTTTCTGTCAGCCAGCCACTTTACAATCCATGTCAGTATTCTACCCCCAATACCATGTGCACTGCATCCACTGGCTCTCGCTTGTCCATTTTCATAGATACATCCTCAAAAAACTCCAGAAGTTTAGTCAAGCATGATATTCCCTTCGTAAATCCATACTGAATCGGATTGGTCCTTCTACTGCTATGCAAATATGTCGTAATTTCCTCTGTTATAATTGACTCCAGCATCTTTTCCACAACTGATGTCAGGCTAATCGGTCTATAATTCCCTGTCTTCTCTCTCCCTCCTTCGTGAAAAGTGGAACAACATTAACCACCCTCCAATCCGCAGGAACTGATCCTGAATCTATAGAACATTGGAAAATGATTATCAATGCGTTTACGATTTCTAGAGCCACCTCCTTAAGTACCCTAGGATGCAGACCATCAGGTCCCGGGGACTTATCAGCCTTCAGACTCAACAGTCTATCCAACACCGTTTCCTGTTCAATATAAATTTCCTTCAGTTCATCCATTTGCCTAGTTCCTTTGGCGGGTATGACATCCGGGAGATTGTTTGTGTCTTCCCTAGTGAAGACAGATCCGAAGTACCTGTACAACTCATCTGCGATTTCCTTGTTCCCCATAATAAATGCACCCGTTTCTGTCTTCATTGGACCAATTTTGACTTAAACTATTTTTTTTTTTCTTTTCACATACCTAGAGAAGCGTTTACTATCCTCCTATATATTCTTGGCTAGTTTACCTTTGTACCTCATTTTTTCTCCGCGTACTGCCTTATTTATTATCTTCTGTTGCTCTTTAAAAGCTTCCCAGTCCTCCGGCTTCCCGCTCATCTTTGCTATGTTATACTTCTTTTTTTATTTTTATACTACCCTTTACTTCCCTCGTCACCCACGGCCGCCCCTTAGGATCTCTCTTCCTCTTTGGAATGAACCGATCCTGCACCATCTGCATTATTGCCAGAAATACCTGCCATTGTCGTTCGACTGTCTCCCCTGCTAGGGTATTGCTCCATTGAACTTTGGCCAGCTCCTCCCGCATAGCTCCATAGTTCCCTTTGTTCAACTGTAATGCTGATACATCCGATTTTTTCCTTCTCCTTCTCAAATTGTAGGTTAAGACACATTATATTATGGTCACTACCTCCTAATGGTTCTTTTACCTCGAGGTCCCTGATCAAACCCGGTTCATTGCACAACACTAAATCTAGAATCGCCTTCTCCCTGGTAGGCTCCAGTATAAGCTGTTCTAAGAATCCATCTCGGAGGCACTCCACAAACTCCCTTTCTTGGGGTCCTGTACCATCTTGATTCTCCCTGTATACCAGAATGTTGAAATCCCTAAGACAACTGTATCATTGCCTTTGCTACATGCCAATTTTAACTCTACGTTCAACATATACACTACATCCAGATAGGTTTTAGTATTATATTAATTAATAAAGGACTTAATGGGCAACCTTGTCTTGCCCCCCATGAAAGCGAAAAAAAGGGTTCAACAGTAGCGATCGGAGTTTTATATATCATTCTAGTCTACTTCGTACAATTAACACAAAACCAATTTTCTCTAAAACATTTAAAAATATTTCTATTCAAGTTGATCGAACAATTTTTCAGCATCCAAAGAGACGACGCATTGTGGAGTTTTAAAAGAGGATGAATATATAATGTTAAATTATTCCGAACAATTGAAAACGAATAGCGTTCCTTTATAAAGCCTGTTCGATCTTTGAAAAATAATATAAAATATCAAACCGATTGGCCATTATCTTTGACAGAATCTTAACATCGACATTCGATAATGAAATAGGTCTATATGTGGCACAATCAATAGGATCTTCTTTTTTTTAAGAATTAAAGTAATTGATGCCTCATAAAAGGTAAAATGTAAATTACCTTTCACAAAAGAATACTTAAGCTTTTCCAAAATATACGGAGAGAGCCATTTCCCAATTTTTTTATAAAAGTATTCAGGATAGCTATCAAATCGAGGAGCCTTACCACATTGCATTGAAAACATGGCTTTATGAATTTCGATTTTAGTAGTTTGGGCATCAATAGTTTTTTGGATCCTCAACTGAAATTTGAGGAAAAGCAAACTTTCGTTAGAAAGCATACATTTTAGAAGAATCTGCTGGACATTGAGATTTATAAAGTTCAGTACAAAAATCTTGAAAAATAGTTAATTTCATATTCCCAAGACAGTGTACCATCTTTCCCACGGATTTTCAAAATTGGCCGTTTAGCTCTAGCCGTTTTTAATTGAGATGCAAGTAGTTTGGTATTTTTATCTCCAAACATGTAAAATTGGCTCGTTATCTTAAGCAAGTTGCCTTCAATAGGATGAGTTCATAATAGATTATATTGTGATTGAAGTTCCAACTTTATTTTAATAAATCAATATTAGGGGAGATTGCATAAATATTATCTAAGTCTTAATTTAGATAGATAGATAGATAGATAGATAGATAGATAGATAGATAGATAGATAGATAGATAGATAGATAGATAGATAGATAGATAGATAGATAGATAGATACTTTATTCATCCCCATGGGGAAATTCAACTTTTTTTCCAATGTCCCATACACTTGTTGTAGTAAAACTAATTACATACAATACTTAACTCTGTAAAAAATATGATATGCATCTAAATCACTATCTCAAAAAGCATTAATAATAGCTTTTAAAAAGTTCTTAAGTCCTGGCGGTAGAATTGTAATTCTTATCTGTTTGGAATTCTTATCTAATTCTACTTTAGTCCGTTTTTTTAAGCTTAGGTGAATATGAAATGATCTGACCACGTAAAAATGCTCTAAATGTATCCCATATGATTAATTCAGACGTACCCCCTATATCATTAAAAAGAAAAAACTAATCTTTCAACTGGTTTTTAATGAAGCTGACAACGTCAGAGTTCTACAGTAATTCCCGAGACATGCACCAAGGTGGGCGAGCATTAATTAAATCATCAAATTCGAAAGTCAAACTCAGAGGCCCATGACCAGATATAGCAATAGAGTCATATTCACAATTCTTAAGACTAAGCAAGAAGCGAGAATCTTCACCCTGAGAGTGGAGGGACTGTGGAACGAGCTGCCATCTGATGTGGTAAATACGGGCTCACCCTTAAGTTTTAAGAAAAAAATTGATAGGTATACGGATGGGAGAGGTCTGGAGTGTAATGGAAGCGAGGATTAATTTTAAAACATATGAAAAAAAGAATTTTCTCTGTCAACAGGGTCTAAATATCTGCATAATTCAATCAAACCAAAATCAGTCAAAAAGGAGTTAATAAGTGACGCTCAGCGATTTGGAAGTCGCTGATTGATTGAGCTCTTGTCAATTAAAAGATTTAAGCAACGGTTAAAATCCCCATCCATTATCAATATATATTCATCGAAATCAGGCAGTAAAGCAAATACCTTTTTTTAAAAAAAAAGGATCATCTAAGTTAGGACTGTACAAATTGATCAAAACAACTTTCCTGTTACAGATTACTCCTTTAACAATTAAAAATCTCCCATAAAAATCTGACTCAATATCCTCCTGAGTAAATATTTTGGATTTACTAAAGACGGGCACTCCCTTAATTTTACTCGATCCAAAAAATCTATTTTGAACTCCCGCCCTGATATGTGTCTTTTAGGCAAAGATAATATCAGGTTGGAATCGGTTAATAATTTTAAAAGTCATTTTTCGTTTGATAGGATCATTCCAAACACGTACTTTCCAACTTATTACATTAATCCGTTTAAATACCGTACTATAATTTTATTCTACTTTACACATGCGCAGAGCATATCACAATACGCGACACATAGTAGACACACGGCGTCAGTTCCAGCAAATGTGCCCTTGAGGCTGTCCTTCAATCTAGGTCGGGTTCTGCTATGTAAGAAGAGGGCGCACTGGGAGCACGGGATTCAAAACATGACCCAGGTTTCGCTGGTGAAAATATCTCCTCACCTGAGGGGAGGGCTCAGGGTCTTAGTGCCGGTGGAGACATAGCGTACGGGCAGAAGTAGTATTGAGCAAGGTTGCAAGAATACGGGAGACCTGTGGGAAGCGACGAACAAACAATAGAATCGTGCAGAGCACAATCTACGAAGTCGGAGATGTGGGAGGGGAAGCCGTGCCTGGCGGTACAGTCACTTTGACAGTAACAGAGGTTGCGGTACTATCTTGCATGCGAAGGTTCGTGGTGCGTTATCTGAGGAGAAGGAGACCCAATCTCCTTTATTGTTCAAGGTGGGATGGGGTGATGGTGCACTTGATAGAAATAGACCTGATAAAGATGATGAGATCGCCGATCATGGCGGAAGTTGCATTTCAGTTTATTGTAAACTATCAGAACACTCCCGTCTCCTCTGCACCCCAGACCAAATGTCCAAAGTGTAATAGCGTTTTCGTACGTGTCACTGATGCAGGAGGTATCCCCAAGTTTGCCGGGAGGATCAGTGGCATTGCAAACGATGCCGATTGACAAACCGTCTCTGGAGTTTGTAAAGAGAGGTATACAGTCGAGGTAGGTGTCAGAATGGTACCAAAAAGATCTGAAGGCGGTGGGAAAATTGTCGGTCTTGTAGATGAAATTGACGAGCTCCGCGTGGGTGCAGGAAGCAGCACCAGTTTAGTCGTCAATGCTGGGGTTGAACGGATGGGCTAGGGAACACAGACACAGGACCATTGTCTGGTAGCTGTATCGATGACCGCGGGTGGGCAATAGGACCGCACGGTGGAACTGAGGAGCACAATGCACTTTAAAATTGTAGGGTGCTCAGATGGAGCAGAAATGGGAAGAGAAGCCGGCGAATGAAGGTAACGCACTAAGGCTGTGTGAGGGACCTCTGTATGTAATTGCTGATTGGGAGTTCTGAGTCGAATAAGGATTGCGCCGGAAAAGTAGGACGGAAGGTGCCTGCAACGTACGGAAAGTTGGTTAGGTCCGGGTGGGTGAGGCCGCTGACTCAGGACTTCCTCGCAACAATGAAGGCAAGCGGAGATTTTACCACATTTATTAACTGCTGCCTGAACTTTGACTGTGTAAACGCGTAAAGAGCCGTGTTTGTACAACAGCTCAGAAGCTGCAGAATGATGCCCAGCTCTATCAACCAATCGGACGGAAACGCAAATGTGGCAAATGAAGAATACAGCCGATTCCACGCAGAAGACACAGTCAAAGGTGCCCACAGCAGAATGAAATTGCCCGAGACGATCAGCAATAAAACAAGGGATTTCCTGCGGTTCTCCATCTCCGGGTCTCTAGCACTCTGTCCGTTGCCGGGAACCCTGAGTCTCCTGCGAGCTCTGCTGGTGACTAAGACGTGCCTGACCGTGAAGCCATTCGTTACTAGAATTAGCACAAATGGTAAAAAAGGGGTGAGGAAGTAATAAAATAGGTCAATTTGAGTCATGAAATTCAAATAAGGAAATCTCTCTAAACAAATGAATGGATTGATTAACACCTTGTATATCTCCGAGAGCCGAAAATACCAGTAAATGTTCTTTAAACAACTGATCACAGTCACCGTACCCAAAACCACGGCCGCAGTTTTCTCCGTGCAATATTTTGTTTTCAGATTCTGGCAACAAATGGCGATAAACCGATCAAAGGTGAACGTGACGATGAACCAGACCGAACAGTCGGTGACGGTGTAAATCAGAGCCGCGTGGATATTACACCCCTTGGTCATTGAGCGTAGGAAAACGCGGATTGGCATGTACATAAGCGGAATCTTGCTCAGTATCAGGTCCATGATCAGAACCAGAAGATCCGCCGCCGCCATGGCAACCAGGTAGCGAGTGACAACTCTGGAGAGGCCGCACTTTCCCCGAGACAGGATGAATATGGTCACCGTGTTCACTGCGAACAAAAGAAACAATCAGGGTAAACACATCAGGGAGGGTGGTCTTAAAGCGATCATATGCTGTAGACCACTTTCCTGTCTGTAACAATGTTAGAAATGATTGTATAAGACGATGGAATATAATCGTAGTGTTACCATTCAATAAACCTACACCGTTTGTAAACTAAAGTAAACAATGCAATCTGTTGGATCAAACAAATAGCGATGGCTGATGATTGGGAAAATTCGTAGGTGTTGAGAGAAAAGGAGCTCAATGATGCATCATCTATTCACTCTGCATAATTTCAGCTGTCACGAAATAGGTGTCCTTGACACCACACCCCCCCCCCACGTTAGCTGAAGTGCAGATTTCAGTCCCTGTTAGTTACCCAGGGCGCTGGGTTTGCAGAGACAGCAGCGACCCAAAGCCCTGTTATTGCATCTCTCAGCCTGCTTGTCGACAGCAGGTTCACCGTCTCCTTCTTGTACATTTGCCTTCATATTTGATGATATTCATTAAATTCTCGATAATGCGTTATCTTTTTCAACACCATTGAACCTGTCATAGGCTCCGAGTGAGAATTGAAAAGATTAAAAATAAAGTAAACTGCTGACGTGTGTCGATACTGAACAGACGAACACAACTCTGTGCAGAAGCGGAATCATTAAAATAAATGTTCACAATTAGAGAATATGCATGACATGTTATTGCGGACGACAGCCAAGGGAGAAACGGGAAGAATTTTCTGAGGATATCCCGAGAACCTATATTAGGGAAGTTGTTCTGATTTGAGCAGAAATGCGAATGACCTCTTTGATAACATGGTAGGTACGTCCGAAGGGTCGCAGAAGCGCAGGGCGCTGTTTAATGTTCAGGAACAGCCTGAAATGCAAATGATAGTCACTCCGATTAGCTACGAAAAGACTGGGAGGTTGGAACGCAGTTTAATTGCAAAGGAACTTCAATTGAGAAAGCGACTTGTCTCAGAGCAGATATACTTGAGGCGGGTTAGAGCGGATGGAAAGGGGGTGTCCTGTCAAAGTGTACAGTTTCAACGTCTCAGTGACAGGCTGCTGTGTGCAACGATTGTGTGTAAGTTTACTCATCAGAAATTTGACCTTTGCATCCGAAGCATTAACTTTTATTAAAAATAAAAGTTTACTTACAACATATGGAAACAAGGCAATCAATATTTACAAGATAGTCGCTACACTCAAAATATCTATATGGTTGCTGTCGTCTATAAAACAGTCAGTCCGGCGTGAAGGTCCCCGGTCAGGGAAATCCCTCAATGCGTCCGCAACGACCCCGTGCTCCCTCTCCAAGGACAGCCGGGGACTGGCGTATACTCGGAAAAGGGGCAGCCTTTCGGCCCGGGCAGCGCCCTTCATCGTCCGCCGCCTAGACCCGTGAATGGCGATCTCGGCCGAGCCCGGGAATAAGTCGATCAGGAGGTCCTCCTCTCGGCTCGTCCCCTTCCGGACTGGGTGCCCGGAGATGAGGATCGCGGGACTAAAGTGCAGCCGGAAACTCAGCAGCAGCCCTTCGGAGCATTAACTGAGACAGCCTGATCACAGCACACGATCATAAGCCATTCGATCATAGCTGATGTATTTCTCTCCCAACACCGTTCTCCTGTCCTCCCCACTTATATATTTCGGTGCCCCTATTCATGACTTATCTACTAATCTCCCCTCAAAATACTGTACATTCAATCTTTAGACCTCAGCAAAAGTCTGTTGTAACGAAGTCCTCAGTCACATTGCTTCTGACAATGTTCTGAAGGCGGCATTCATCTATTGTGAGGCTGCGCTGTCCGGTCCTAGACTCTTCTACTGCCGGATATAAACTCTGCATGACGGCTCGATCTGAGCGTTTCAATTACGGGCAAGCTTCCCCAGTTCCCCTGATCCATCCTCCTAAACTCCAGCGAATACAGGCACTGGGCCATCAAACACGTCTCATACGTTAAATCGTTTATTCCTGTAAAACTGCTCTACATGATCACCAATGCTAGCCCATATTCTCTTAAACATGGGTCCTCAGGACAGTGGATTACCGAAGTGCATAGGGCAACAAATTGCTTAATTATCTGCTGGTATGTGCGAGAACAGCATTAATTATTATTATGAGAGTTACACGTGAGAAGGAAAATGTGCAGTTAAGTTATCTTTGGAAAGACACTCACCGGGAAGAGCAATGATAGCGAGGACGGGGAAGAAAACCACTTGGATGGTTTTTAAAGCATACTCGACTCGATAAGCTAGCGTTATCCAAGCACCATCTGCAAAAATATATGGAACCATCCAGAAAATGTTTTTCCCATTTCCTGTTGTATTCCAATCTGTTCTTCCCGAAATCTGATCCATGACAGAAAGAGCCAGTTCGTCCTTACTCTCCTCTCGGTGCAGATTCGGATCTCTGTCCGTTGTCGGAGAGGCTGCTCTCGCTGAAACTGGGGGAACTGAGTGAAAGGGACTCTTATTAATAAGAGAGAAACCTGCGTTGACGTCAACAGTCTACCCTGAATTGACGTGAATTATTTTCCTTGAAACTACGCGAGGAGTTAACTCTTTGTTTACACAGTACCTGCGGAAGCAGTGTGTAGACGAACGCTGTTGTTGTTACATAGCTTGGAATTACAAAAATAATAATAAATCTCAAAACATATCGGTGGAATTAACGAAGTTTAAAACAGATAAAAATCGTCCTTAAATAATAAAAACATTATATGTATTTTCATTAAAAATCCCTCATAAGGAAAGAGGCAAATTAGTCGAAAATCAGATAAGATTCCTCTTCGGTTTGCCTACAATAGGGGAACGAAAGCAACGGTTCTGAAACAGAGCGCCATTGGCTTGGAATGTGGAAGTTTTTATGAAAGAAGAGGGGGTTATCAGCCTTCTGTACAAACGTGCCGTCATGGCAGACAGGAGTAGCAAACAGACACGAAAGGCAGAGATGAGGAGGGAGGGACGAGAGAGAGAGAGAGAGATACAGAGTCAAGAATGATGGCATTAACTGTCGGCAAATGGCTTCCCTCCAACACAATGCGGATCAGATGACTGAGTGTCGATAGGTATTCTTGGCACACCATCGTTCTGTGGTTCTACAAGTGGTTGATTAGTATTTCTCATGCTATGCTGATATAGCAGATATGGTAATAATGTTCAACATGTGTACAGTGCCTCACTTCCTTGCGAGCTCCTGGTGGTGTTGAATCTGAAAGGAACAAGAGAAAAAAAAATTAAAAATCTCCTCACTTCCCATACTCGTACAAGAGTCCAGCCGCAGTCATGCAGAAATTATCATGGTAGCTGATGCTGTCCCGCTGTGTGTAAAGAGTAGGTGTGGTAGGATAGGCTTAAATTCAGCAGCATCGGCATATTTTATGAAATGATTGTGTATTTATTGGCAAGCATCGGGAATGCTGTAACTGTGTACAATTTACCCTCCACTGAAGATCACTCAAAAACAAACAGCCGCCAGTGCTCTAAACCGGTTTATTTTATTATTCGTTTTTCCACTTTATTCGATTCCTTGGAATGTTTCCTCTTACTGGAGCAGTCTGTTCATTCAAATATTATTTCAATATCCTTGGAAACTGGTCTTTTTCCCAAGCAAAATGCATGGAAGCATAGCATGGCATATCTGTAAGCTTATAAATGTCGAACGGAAACGGGTGAATCACATGTCATCTTAACTGTTATTAATCTCCATTGTGGTTTGCAACGAGCTTCTCTTAAAGCTTAGAAACGTGGAAACAGCAAAACGGGCACGTTTGTTCACAGTGGTCATTGCAATAAATTTGACAGAAAGGTTTTTAGAACTGGTAAGCGTATGATTACAAGCATATAGATTATTGTAAAGCATTTTTCTTCATCACGCAGAACATTAGCAATGCACAGACATGCACAGTAGGTGTCAAAGAAAATATCTTCTTAGCTTATTCTGTCGGCACCATTACATACAGCCACTGAATACAAGCGGCATCTGATTATTTCACTTCAGGTTCTTTATCTGCGAATCCACTGAACAGAGCCCAGATTTAAATTTGAAGGTATAAATTACAAATGTCCTCGCTGTCAGTGAAACAAATTCCCTTAAACGTTAATGATGTGAAACCCTGTGCGATGAACACTGGCTCCCCCCGGTCTGCTCGGTGGGAGTGTAGCCACTGAACGATGTAATGATAACAAATACGTTCCTATGTAATTATAACAATCCTATGTAATGATAACAAACTCTTGCGAAAAAGTATCAAATGATCTTCATGTTTACAGTTCTGGAAATCACATGGAGAATGCTAATACTGAGGTATTGACTGTATATATATTGACCTCTTATTATCTTTCCTTTCGGTTAGTCCTGACAAAGGGTCTCGGCCCGAAACGTCGACAGCGCTTCTCCTTATAGATGCTGCCTGGCTTGCTGTGTTCCACCAGCATTTTGTTTGTGTTGTTTATTGACTGTATAATTTGTCTCTTGCTGGATAAACAACAGTTGTATTTGCTGGCATGTGAGCAGCCATTAACAATTCAATATATTACGAATATTGTCATATTTGTCCTTCAGAACCCATGACAGTGCGATCAATGATATTTGGACATCATCTTTGTCGTATGGTTTTGCCGAGTGACGTGTTAAAAGACAGACATTTCCATAGTCAGTGCTGATGTTGGGATAGCAGCGACATTACAAGTGTGGAATATAATGGGACTGGATACGCATTTAGTTCTCCATGTGGGCAGTGATGGAACTGGACATGCAGTGAAATTATCACTCTGGTCAGGGATGTGTCTGGATCTGCACTGATGATATAGAAATACCTACTTTCCCTCAGCCATTACATTTCTGAATTGCATAGAAGCAAGAAACCATCCGTTACTATATTTTGTTCTCCTTATGCATTAATTTAACTTTCTTTAACTAAGATTAACTTCTTACAGTGATTTCCAATTTAATTGATATGTATTGCTATATACTGCCGCTGTATAACGACATAGTTCACGACATATGGCACTGATATTAAATTTCATTGTAGTTCTAATTTTTTTATATTTAGTAATTCGCTGTTAAGATCTGCGGCCTCTAAATTTATCATTGCGTAGGATCCCTTTAAGATATAAACTCTGCCAGAGATAGCTGCCATGTTCTAGAAGTGAATGCAAGTTGCTTTCCTCATACTTGGTAACTTTCTCAATCAACTGTTCAGTGTTACAGTTACAAATGTTCTGAGTAAATCCTCTACCACCAATCACCTTCCAGATTCCTTCCAGCACATGGCTGATCAAGTCTTTCGTCAAATCCCTCTGAATTACCAATCCCTTTACACGACTCTATTAGGAGCATAGAACACTACAGCACAGAGAGCGGGCCATTCGGTCCTTCTAGTCTGTGTCGATAGTTATTCCGCAAGTCCCATTGACCTGCACTGTGTCCATTACCCTCCAGATGTCTCCCATTCATATACCTATCCAATTTCTTCTTAAAATTTAAGAGTGAGCCCACATTTACCACGTCAGATGGCAGCTCGTTCCACACTCCCTCCACTTTCAGAGTGAAGATGTTCCCCCTAATATTCCTCCTAAACTTTTCCCTTTTCTCCATAATGCCTCTCGTCTTTATCTCTCCTCATCTAAGTAGAAAAAAAACCTATTCGCATTTACTCTGTCTATACCCCTCATAATTTTGTAAACCTCTATCAGATCTCCCCTCATTCTTCTACGCTCCAAGGAATAAAGTCCGAACCTGTTAAATCTTTCCCTGTAACTCAACTCCTGAAGACCCGGCAACATCCTAGTAAATCTTCTGCACTCTTTAAATTTTACTGATATCCTTCCTATAGTTAGGTGACCAGAACTGCAGACAATTCCCCAAATTTGGCCTGACCAATGTCTTATATCACCACACCACAACAACCCACCTCCTATACTCAGTAACCTGATTTATGAATATCAGGATGCCAAAATCCTTCTTTAAAACCCTGTCAGCCTCTGACGCCACTTTCAGGGAATTAGGTATCTGAACTCCCAGATGCTTTACTTCCTCCTCACTGCTCAGTGATCTACTATATACAGTGTATGTCCTACCTTGATTTGTCCTTCCAAAATGGAGCACCTCACACTTGTCTGCATTAAATTTTATCTGCCATTTTCTGGCCCAGTTTTCAAGTTGGCTCAGATCTCTCTGCAGGCTTTGAAAGCCTTTCTCGCTGTCCACAAGGCCTCAAATCTTGGTGCTATCAGCAAACTTGCTGCACCAATTTAACACATTATCATCGAGATCATTGATATAGACAATGAACAACAAATATCCCAGCACTGATCGCTAAGGCACATTATTAGTCACAGGCCTCCAGTCTGAGAATCAATCAATCAATCATCCACTACGACACTCTGTCTTATCCCACACAGCGAATTCCTGGTGCTGTTGAATCAGAAAGGAACAAGGGAAAAACAACTAAAGATCTCCTTATTGTCCATACCCGTACTGATAGCCCACAGATGAATTCAGCTGCTGTCACGTAGAAGGTATCACTCCATGGTAGCTGATCCTGTCCCACTGGGTGTAATGATTCGGTGTGGTGGGATAAGCTTAATTCCAGGAGCATCGGCATATTTTATGAAATGATTGTGTATTTATTGGCAAGCATCGGGAATGCTGTAACTGTGTACAATTTACCCTCTACTGAAGATCACACAAAACAAACAGTCGCCAGTGCTCTAAACCGGTTTATTTTACTATTCTTTTTTCCACTTTATTCGGTTCCTTAGACTGTTTCCTCTCACTTGCGCAGTATGTGCATTCAAATATTATTTCAAACTCTTTGGAAACTGGTCTTTTCCCAAGCAAAAAGCCTGGAAGTATAGCATGGCATATCTGTGAGCTTAAAACGGTCGAACGGAAACGGGTGTATAACATCTCATCTTAACTGTTATTCATCTCTATTGTGGTTTGCACTAAGCTTCTCTTAAAGCTTAGAAATGTAGAACAGCAAAACGGGCACGTTTGTTCACAGTGATCATGGCAATAAATTTGACAGGAATGTTATTAAAACTGGTAAGCGTTTGATTACAAGCATATAGGTTATTGTGAAGCATTTATCTTCGTCACGCAAAACATTAGCAAAGCACAGTTATGCACAGTAGGTGTCGAAGAAAATATCTTGATAGCTTATTCTGTCGGCACCATTACGTCCAGCCACTGAATACAAGCGGCATCTGATTATTTTACTTCAGGTTCTTTATCTGCGAATCCACTGAACAGAGTCCAGATTTAAATTTGAACGTATAAATCACAAATGTCTTCGGCGTCAGTGAAACAAATTCATTTAAACGTTAATGATGTGAAATCCTGTGCGATGAACACTGGCTCCCTCCGGTCTGCTCGGTGGGAGTGTAACCACTGAACCATGTAATGACAACAATTACGCTCCTATGTAATTATAACAATTCTATGTAATGATAACAAACTCTTGCGAAAAAGTATCAAATGATCTTCATATTTAGAGCTCTAGAAATCATATGAACGTGCCAACACTGAGGTATTGACTGTGTACTTTGTATCTCGCTGAACAAACAACAGTTGTTGCTGGCATGTGAGCGGCCATTAACAATTCAATATATTATGAATGTGGTCACACTTGCCCTTCGGAACCCGCGACAGTGCGAACAATAATAACTGGACATCATCTTTAGTCGTATCGTTCTGCTGAGTGACGTGTTTAAAGACAGACATTTTTATAGTCAGTGCTGGTGTCAGGGTAGCAGCGACATTACTAGTGCGGAATATAATGGGACTGGCCATGCAGTTTAGTTCTCCGTGTGGGAAGTGATGGGACTGAGTTTGCAGTGGAATTATCACTGTGATCAGGGATGTGTCTGGATCTGCAATGATAATATAGGAATACCTTCTTTCCCTGAGCCATTAAATTACTGAATCGCATAGAACCCAGAAAACATCCCTTACTACATTTTGTTCTCCTTATACCTTTATTTAATTTAACTTTCTTTAACTAAGCTTAACTTCTTACAGTGATTTACAGTTTAATTGTTATGTATTGCAATATACTGCCGCCGGATAACGGCATTTTTCACGACATATGACACTGATATTAAATTTCATTGTAGTTCTATTTTTTTTAAATTTAGTGATTCGCTTTTAAGATCTGCGGCCTCTAAATTTATCGCTGCGTAAGATCCCTTTAAGGTATTAACTGTGCCTGAGATAGTTGCCATGTTTTAGAAGTGAATGCAAGTAGCCTCCCGCATTTTTGGTAACTTTCTCAATCGACTGTTCAGTGTTACAGTTCTAAATGTTCCGAGTGAACCCTCGACCACCAATCACCTTCCAGATTCTGGCTGACACATGGCGGATCAAGTCTTTCGTCAAATCCCTCTGAATTAGCAATCCCTTTACACGACTCTATTAGAACCATAGAACACTACAGCACAGAAAACAGGCCATTCGGCCCTTCTAGTCTGTGCCGAAACTTTATTCCGCTAGTCCCATTGACATGCATCCTGTCCATAACCCTCTAGACCTCTCCCATCCATATACCTATACAATTTCTTCTTAAAAATTAAGAGTGAGCCCGCATTTATCAAGTCAGATGGCAGCTCGTTCCACTCTCCCGCCACTCGCTGAGTGAAGATGCTCCACCTAAACCTTTCCCTTTTCACCCTAAAGCCATGTCCCCTCGTCTTTATCTCTCCTCATCTAAGTGGAAAGAACCTATTCGCATTAACTCTTTCTATACCCCTCATCATTCTGTAAACCTTTATCAGATTTCCCCTCATTCTTCTACGCTCCAAGGAATAAAGTCCGAACCTGTTCAATCTTTCCCTGAAACTCAACAACTGAAAAATCCTCCGGCAAAACTCCGGCAAAATCCTAGTAAATCTTCTCTGCACTCATTATATCTTACGGATATCATTCCTATAGATAGGTGACCATACGCCAAATTTGGCCTGACCAATGTCTTATATCACCGCACCTTAACATCCCAACTCCTATATTCAATAACCTGATTTATGAGTTTCAGGATGCCAAAAGCCTTCTTTAAACCTCTGTCTACCTGTGACGCCACTTTCAAGAATTTATGTATCTGAACTCCCAGATCCCTTTGTTCCTCCGCACTGCTCAGTGCCCTAACATTTACTGTGTACGTAGTACCTTGATTTGTCCCTCCAAAATGCAACACCTCACACTTGAAATTCCATCTGCCATTTTCTGGCCCAGTTTTCCAGTTGGCTCAGATCTCTCTGCAAGCTTTGAAAGCCTTCCTCGCTGTCCACATGGCCTCCAAACTTTGAGTCATCAGCTAACTTGCTGCTCCAATTTAACACATTATCATCTAGATCATTGATATAGACAACAAGCAACAAAGGTCCCAGCACTGATCTCTGAGTCACACCATTAGTCACAGGCCTCCAGACTGAGAATCAATCATCATCCACTACGACTCTCTGTCTTCTCCTACACAGCCAATTTCGAATTCAGTTTACAACCGCTCCATAGATACCTAGTGTCTGATCCTTATGAACTAACCTCCCTTGCGGGACGTTGTTAAAGGCCTTACTAAAGTCCATGTAGACAACATCTATAGCCTTTCCTTCATCTACTTTCTTGGTAAACTCCTCAAAAAAAAAAAACGCTACAAGGTTCATTAAGCACGATCTAACACGCACAAAGCCATGCTGACTATGCTTAATCAGCCCTGGGCAGTCCATGTACTTGATTATCCGATCTCTCAGAACACTTTCCAATAATTTACCTACTACTGATGTCAGGCCCTCCGGCCTGTGATTACCTGGATAACTTTTGGAACCTTTTTTAAACGACGGAACAGCATGAGCTGCTCTCCAATCCTCGGAACCGCACCCGTGGCTAAGGACATTTTAAATATTTCTGCCAGGGCCCATGCACTTTCTACACTAGCCTCTCTCCAGTTCCGAGAAAATTTCATGTCAGTGCTGGAGGATTTAATTACCTTTATTCGCTGTAAGGCAGCAAGCACCTCCTCTTCTTTAATCTCTTTCTGTTCCATGACACTACTGTTTGTTTCCCTTCCTTTAATAGACACTATACCAGTTTCCTGTGTAAATACTGATGCAAACAAACTGTTTAAGATCTCCTCCATCTCGTGAGCCTCCAAACATATCCGACCACCTAGAACTTCTAGGGGAACAATTTCGTCCCTTACTATCCTTTTACTCTTAATATACTTGTATAAACCCTTCGAGTTTACCTTCACATTATCTGCCAAAACAACCTAATGTCTTCTTTATGCCTTTCTGCTTTCTTTCTTAAGTTTTCCTAACATTTTCTATACTCTTCAACTGCCTCATTTGTTCCTTGCTGCCTATACCTGCTATACACCTCTCTTTTTCTTAACCGAATCTCCAACATTCCTTGAAAACCAATGTTCCCTATGCCTGTAACTTTGACCTTAATCCTGTCAGTAACATGCAAATGTTTCACTCTCAAAATGTCGCCTTTGAAGACCTTCTACTTACTGAACACACCCTTGCCAGAAAACAAATTATACCAATCTACTCTTGCTAGATCCTTTCTCATTTCCACAAAATTGGCCCTTCTGCAATTTTGTCTAAATCCGTCTCGTGTTGATTATTTACATCGACAGATATCATTAAAGATGCTGATTATGATGTATTCAGTGTGAATGTTTATGATCGAAAGTGGAGTTTGAAACATTCTCTGCGCACAAACTGAATTTGAAATGAGCAACGAATCTGATTCCAAATTGCATTACCGCGAAACGTTTCGCTTCGTCATCCGATCTAGAAAAGCAAGATATATCCTTTGGTTTCCATTTGATATGATTTCCAATCTGGGGTGTAGTGGCGTAGCTCTATAGAAAACAAACTAGATTTTGACAAATTGCCATCTATTGGCTTTAGAATATCGACACATCAGTTGCATCTTTAAGGTAAAAGCCCTTGTACGGGTTAGTCAGTGGTCCTGCATTAGAGGTTAACGTTGAAGCTGCAGGACAGAAGCATCTGGAATGATTGCCCACCTGGGTTGTTAATTACGCTGTTATCTGTGGCGGAATTGTCAATGCTGTCCACGCAGATAACAACAGTAATGTGCTTTCTCAATTATCTTTTTTGTATTACATTATTATTGTATGTTTATTTTCGCACTGTATTTTTGGGGGGTTTTCTTATCTGTAGTATTGTAAAAAATGCATAAAATCCAATAAAAAACAGTAATGTACAGAATGACGGAGTGTACTGTGTTTATCCCGTTGATCTAGATAATCGAAGATCAGCTGACTGCAGGAATTGCACAAGGAGTTGGATACGTCTCCAACTGTATTCTATGCAAAGAGGAGGATATTAAAATAAGCATTTTGAAATGCATTTCAGCTGATGGCCAGGAAACACTGTGACCTCACCACTGTGGACCGTCTTAAGGCTCCAAAGACAACCATATTATCAACATGGTCAACGATGGGCGTGGAATACTGGATGACATTAGCAGCGTGACCACCAGTAAGATCATCGCCGCAGCTCAGTGAGCTGAAGTCCTGAGAAGTAATGACAATATGAATGTGGTCGGTGACGAGTTTTGAAACTGCAGACCATTCTGCTGACTGACTGCAGGAACCCGTAATCGCTCTGACGTCCCAGCATTGCATTCAACGTGTCTGTTTATTGTCCGCTGTTCTGCAGTTTAGAGTGGCTATCCCAGAGATCGTAGAGATGAGTCTGATTGTGATTGGGCATCACTTTGGGCAGATTCATCAATGTTGTATTTCACATCCGTCCCTACCTACAGAGAACACCTCCTTGAAGTCTTTACTCCTACTGGAGCAAAAATTTCAAATTATTGCAGAATGTTTATCAATAATATGTTTTATTTTAACTTATAACAACCTCTGGCGTATTCTTTATTACTACATGTGCCTGACTACAACAAGTTAACCACATCTATTTCTGTCTGTAATTAAACTGTTTTGTGATGTGCATTAATTCTCTTTGTTGTTTTACACAGCCTGTTTGAAACAACTCAAACCTGAACATTTATTTGTAGCATTCTTCATAATATTTATGGGTTTTAAATATGTTAGCCGTGTGTTTACAGACATACTCTATATGATAACACTTGTATTTACAATATTATTGATAGCATTCGACATTAGAAAAAAAGAAACATTTGAATACAGCGTAACGTTATGTCGACTCGATATTTTTAGGTTCCCTGGGGTGATCCATTATCCGCACCAGTGAACACAAGCTGCACCTCATTTCACCTACATTCGTTATCCACGTATCGCTTGAACAATGTCCGGAATTATTTTGGTGCATATAGAGCAAATAAAAGAGATGTAAGAATCTGCTTTTATCCGCTAGCCTGCAGGTCACTCTTGAGCAGGGGTATCTCCCCTGCTTAGCCCAATACTCCCACTCTACCCCACTGATCAGGGTCACGTTCAGCTATGGGAGGATGGTCCTATGGGCAGCTGGAGTATATCACAGATCCTGGGTATGCGACCATTTACTCCAGACAGACAATTTTTGAATAGTGCTGATTGTCGCTGCGGCCCTCTAACACATGAACGCTCTGTTGCCGTTCTGCTCATTGGCAATAGCGATTAGAATGAGATTGTGGAGGAGATTCTGGGGATGGTATGAGCTGTAGAAAAGGGACCGATTGCACCTAAACCCAAGGGATCTAATGTCATTGCGTGAAGGTTGACTAGAGTTTTTTTCAGTTGGTTTTAAATTTATTTGTCAGTGGTCAGGGAACGGTTGTCATATTGCTGAAGATGCGATAGTTGGTTTAGAAACAGAGACAATGTATAGTGAGATTCCTAGGCCGATAGGGCAAAATTGCAGTCAAGACTTGCAGTTACAACTTAAAAGGTGGGTAAAATCGAAATGGCTGAAAACTAGAGTGAAGGCGTTATATTTAAAAGTGCGTAGAATGCTGCATTTGGTAGTAGAACTAGCAGTTAAATATTGCTATAAGTGTATATGATGCTGTACGAAGCTTTGAAAAATTGCTTCAAAGATGATTATAGGCAGGAGCGTAATGTCAATGATACACATTGCAGCAAAAGACCCGTCAAGTAAGTGAACGGGCGGGATTGCTCTATTGATTAAAGTGAAATCAAATCATTGGACAGAGGTGATATAGGGTCGTGATTCGTTGTAACATTGTGGATGGAGCGAACGAATTGTAAGGGTACAAGACCATGATGTGAGGTATATACCGACCGCCAACAACAGTAGGGACATGGTTTACTAATTACAACGGAAGATTGAAAATGCATGCCTAAAGGGAAATATAACAATCGACATGAGGGATTTAAATTTACAGCAAGACTGGGACAATCATGTTGGTTCTGGATTCCAACAGAGAGAATTTTCAGAATGCCTAGATTGGGTGTAGAACAGCTCGTGGTTGAGTCCACTACCGGATCAGTGTAATGATCCATAATTGATTAGAGAGCTTGGTGAATGAAAACTTTGGTGAAAATGAATAGAATATGATCGAATTCACCTTGTATCCTGAGAAAACGGAGCTAAAGCGGAATGCATTGGAATTACTGTGTGGTAAAGGGAATCACAGAGGCATGAGAGAGGAGTTGGCCAGAATTGACTGGAAAAGAACACAAGACAGAATGAACTGCACAGCAGCAATGGCTGTAACTCCCGGAAGGAATTTGGAGGGCACAGGATATATACTTCCCAAAGAGGAGATGTCCTCTAAAGGAAAGGTGATACAAAGGTGCCGAACAAGAAAAGTCAAAGGAAACATAATAGCCATAGACTTGCAATTATTAACAAGAATTACTGGAATGGTAGGTGTCTGGGACGTTTGAAAATGCCAATAGAAGGCAACTTCTAAGCCGATAGGCTTAGAGCGTGGATCAGCACTTGGAGCTATGATGTTGTGGCCATTACAGAGGCTTGGATGGTGCAGGGGCAGGAATGGCTACTTCAAGTGCCAGGATTGAGATATTTCAGAAAGAGGGGGCTGGGTGTGGCAGGGTTTATCAGAGATAGTGTCACGGATGCGGAAAGGGGGAAATTAATGGAGTGGTTCTCTACGAAGTCTCTGTGGGTGTACGTTAGGAACAAGAAGAGGTCAGTAACACTACCGGGTGATTTTTTATAGACCACCCAATAGTAAGAGGGATATCGAGGAGCAGATAAGGAGACAGATTCTGGAAATAAGTAATAATAACAGGATTTTGTGGTGGAAAAATTTAATTTCCAAATATTAATTAGCATCTACATAGAATGAGGGGCTGAGATGGCGTAAAGTTTGTTAGGTGTGTTTAGGAACGTTTCTTGACACAACATGTAGATAAGCCTACAGGTGGAGAGACTGTCCTTGATCTGGCATTGGGAAATGGGCCTGGTCAGGTGTCATGCTTCTCAGTGGGACAGCAATTTGGAGATAATTATCACATTTCTATCTCCTTTACCATAGCCTTGGAGAGGGATAGGAACAGACAAGTTAAGGAAAAGTTTAATTGGCGTAAGGGGAACAGGCAGGAATTTGGAAGCATAAATTGGAAACAGATACTCAGGGAAACGTACCGTAGAAATATGGGAAATGTTCAGGAGATATTTACGTGGGGCTTTGATGAAGTAAGTTCCAATGATACATGGAAAGGATGGTACGGTGCGAGATCCGTGGTGCACAAAGGTTGTTGTAAATCTAGTGAAGAAGAAATTAAGAGATTACGAAAGCTTCTAAAACAAGGTAATGGTATGAATGTACAAGATTATAATGCTTGCTGGAAGGAGAGTAAGAATGAAATTCGAAGAACCAGAAGGGGCCATGGGAGGCCTTGGCGGACAGGATTAAGGAAAACCCCAAAGCAGTCTACAAGTATGTGCAGAGGAAGATGATAAGATATGAGAGAGTAGGAGCAATCAAGTGTGACAAAGGAAAAGCGTGTATGGAACCGCAGGAAACAGCGGAGCAACTTACTGAATACTGTTCTTCAGTATTCAGTACGGAAAAGGATCTTGGCGATTGTAGGGAGGACTTGCACTGGACTTAAAAAGCTTGATAATGTAGACATTACGAAAGAGGATGTGCTGGAACTTTTGGAAAACATCAAGTTGGATACGTCTCCGAGACCGGACGGAATGTACGCCACTGTGGGAGGCGACGGAGGAGATTCCTGAGCCTCTGGCAGTGATCTTTGCATCATCAATGAGGATGGCAGATTTTCCGGAGGACTGGAGTGTTTTGGATGTTGTTCCCTTATTCAAGAAAGGAAGCAGAGATAGCCTAGGAAATTATAGTCCAGTGAGTCTTACTTCAGTGGTTGGTAAGTTGATGGAGAAGATCCTGAGAGGTAGGATGTATAAACATTTGGAGAAAATTATTATGATTGGAAATACTCAGCATGGCTTTATCAAAGGCAGATCGTTTCTTAGAGACTGTCTCAGTTTTTTGAGAATGTGACTAAGCACATTGAATAAGGTAGAGCCATAGATGTAGTGTATATGGATTTTAGCAACGCACTTGATAAGGTACCCCATGCAAGGCTTATTGAGAAAGGAAGGAGGCATTGGATCCAAGCGGACATTGCTTGTGGATTCAGATCTGGCTTGCCCCAAAAACGCAAAGAGTGTTTTAGGCGGTCATGTTCTGCATGGAGGCCGGTGAGCACTTTTGTGCCTCACGGATCTGTTCTGGGAGCCCTTCTCTTAGTGACTTTTATAAATGACCTAGATGAAGAAGAGAAGGGATTGGTTAATAAATTTGCTGATGACACAAAGGTTGGGGGTGTTGTGGGTAGTGTGGTGTGATATCAGAGGTTACAGCAGGACATTGATAGAATGCAAAACTGGGCTGAGAAGTGGTGGATGGAATTCAACTCAGATAAATGTGAGGTGGTTCATTTTGTTGGGTTAATTATGATGGCATAATTGGGTTAACGGTTCGACTCTTGGCAGTGTGGAGGATCAGAGGGATTTTGTGGTCCAAGTCCATTTGACGCTCAAAGCTGCTACGCAGTTTGACTCTATGGTTAAGAAGGCGTGCGGTGTATTGGCCTTGTATTGTGAGATTGAGCTTAAGAGCCGAGAGGTAATGTTGCAGCTATATAGGACACTAATCAGTCCCTACTTGGAGCACTGTGCTCAATTTTGGTCACCTTACTATAGGACAGATGTGAAATCCATAGAAAGAGTGCAGAGGGGATTTAAAGGGATGTTGCCTGGACTGGGGAGCATGCCTTATGAGAACAGATTGAGTGAACTCGGCCTTTCCTCCTTGGAGCGACGGAGGATGAGAAGTGACTTGATTGAGGTGTACAAGATAATGAGAGGCCTTGATCGTGTGGATAGTCAGAGGCTTTTCCCCAGGGCCGAATTTGCGAGCACCAGGGGGCATCATTTTAAGGTGCTTGGAATTATTACAGAAAAGAAATGTCAGGGGTAGTTGTTGTTGTTTTTTTTACGTAAAGAGTGGTGAGGGCGTGAAATGAGCTGCCGGCAGTTGTGGTGGAGACAGAAACGAGTCATTTAAGGGACTCCTGGATGGCTACGTGAAGCTTAGAAAAATAATGGGTTGTGGGTAACGCCTAGGTAGTTGTAAGGTCCTTACATGTCGGCACAGCATTGAAGGTCGAAAGGACTGTATTGTGCTGTATGTTTTCTATGTTTCGATCTTTCTAACGACAAAGTAATTCTGAACTTAAAGAAGGGATGCAAAAATTATGCTCGCCAATAATGTTAAAAAATACCAAAAGTTTCTTCAGATATTTATCGTATGATAGAGAGTGTATATTGGACAGCTGGAAAGCGATAATGTAGTGATGGGGGATAATAGAATGGCGTACGTACTGAATACGAATTCTGCATGAATTTTCACCGTGACACAGGCAGTGTGATAGAAGCTCCAGCTGCGGACGTCAAGAAGTGAAACCAACATTGTACAGAATAACAACAGAACCAGAGTTATTAAGCGGATAACGTTCTACATACCAGAAATAAAAGTCCTGTCACATTAAAAACACATCAGTGAAATCTGAACCGTCATGGTAACGATCGTTCAGTAGTCACTTTATCATAACATCACATTAGCTAGTGCACGGTGTTTTTTAAAGTTGTGGATCTTGTGAAGATTTAATAGAACGGAAAACATTATGCACAGCACTCGGTAAGGCATTCTGTACACGATGTTTTTAGAATCAGAATCAGAATTAGCTTTATTATCACCGGCATGTGATGTGAGATTTGTAAACTCAACAGCAGCAGTTCAATACAACTCATAATCTAGCAGAGAAAAAAAATCACCGTCATAATAATAAACAAAAAGTAACATAATATTAGTGAAACAAATATATCAATTACGTACATACAATAGATTTAAAAAAAACGTGCAAAAACAGAAACACTGTATATAAGCAAAATGAGGTAGTCTCCAAAGCTCCAATATCCATTTAGGAATTCGATGGCAGAGGTGAGGAATCTGTTTCAGAATCGCTGAGTGTGTGCCTTCAGACTTCTGTGTCTAATAGTAATAGTGAGACAAGTGAATGTGCTGGGTGCTGGACGTCTTTGATAATGAACTTGACTTTCTGAGACACTGCTCACTAAAGATGTCGTGGGTACTTTGTAGACTAGTGCCCAAGATTCACTAGATTTGCAACCTTCTACAGCTTTTTTTTTGGTGCTGTGCAGTAGCCCCTCCATACCAGACAGTGACGCAGCTTGTCAGAATACTCTACACCGTACAACTATAGAAGTTTTTTATTGCATTTGTTGTTTTGCCGATCCGACACCAATTTGTACTGTGTGAAGGATTACCTCTCAGTAATAACGACCAGGTAGGCACAGACAGATTTTGTACTTATTGTAGCAAACTAAAATACAAGTGAATTTTCTCAACAGAAAACTATGTGCACACCTACTAATTTTCCCAGACACCACCATCAGCCCCCAGCAACAATGAGACAAAGGATAGAAAATGTAAAAACTGGGAAAGCAAGATACGCTGGGCACGTGTTTTCCTTGCCCCGATCTTATCTCCACGTGTCAGACCTGGGGTAATTTACTTCAGAGATTTGCGATTTATTTTTTTTTAGCTCAGGAGAATTGTTGCTTCTTTGAATCCGAAGCTTCACTATTGAATCTACTATAACTGGTGACTGAAGATGAAGGTAATATGCCACCAGCGGAATCCTCGTTTGTTTGCTGTCTGGGAAGGAGGTTGACCTTCGCCGCTGGTAAAGTAAGAGAACAAATAATTTGAGATATTTGTCGAATAGTTGCCGGCCACCCTTCAATCGCCAGTGGGAATTTTATTTTCCTGGTGTCCGGAGCCTTTCTTCCCAAACGCATCCCACCCCCCAATAAAAACGTTGTTTTTGTCCCCGTGGTGAACATTATCGAATCTCCTCAAAGATGACTAACTTTGTACTGATAATTTCCCCAGACGCTGCCTTGTAAATAATGATCCTTGCTGATAGCTGTATCTTTGACATGTCCATGCGTTGCCCATTTCCCTTCTTTAAACTGACAGCCACAGTTACCGGCCTCAAGCAACGAAGGGAGCTCCCTGTAGCTCCTACTTTTAACTTACACGGCCTTCTAAACGAACTGGAGAACACCTAGCGTTCCACTTACATTAACACGTTCTCTATGGAACTTCACTGAAATGCACCTGGTACAGACAGGGATTCCGTGAGGGTGGTCCTCTCCCAGAATTCCGACATCTCACGATTAAAACAAAACACTTCCCCTGGAGCCATTTTTACTCACTAACTGGGCTTCAATAGTAGAGGAACAATATTAAAAAATAACACAGAGAAGGAACTCACCAGATACATATCTCACACACACCTATAATGCTTCTTTCCAAAGATTTGATTTAATTTCTAAAAACAGAATAACGCTGTCTCCTCTACCTTCCTGCCTGTCCTTTCGATACAATGTGTACCCTTTGTTTACATATATTGGCACCAGATTGATTAATTAAAAATACGACCTCTGCGGATAAACTCACAGAGGTGGTCCACATTACCACTGACAGATCTTCTGCCCAAATTTGTAATATTAAATGAACACTCTTCGCAAAATGGCATTTAGTTCAATCGGACCTTTATGCAGCGCCATAACAGATTGTGTTTCGCTCATTTTACCGGGGAATTATACAAGAAGAATTATAAAGGGCGCGGCGGGATGCCGAACAGCTTCCAGAACCCTGAGCATTTCAGAACTGTCGGCCTCAGCAATACAAAAGTGAGACACAGCTTTGTCCGCCGGATACAGACGTCCCATGTTACGGCCCAAATGCGAAAATACCCCTGCCTTCATTTTAAGGCAATAATGAAACATTGATTGCATCTAAATGTAGAAGTGAATTCCAGATTATGCTGCACGATAAGTTGTAAACATCTTCATGGGGATAGCTAAGATGAACGTGTACCACACCGACCCGTTCTGCAACATTTGTTTAGAGAGGGTTACTGTAAAACAAAGTGGCACAACATGCTGGGGAACTGCAAGACAGTTCTAATATTTCAGTTATCGGGGAAAAACAGATTGTTAATAACTTAATGTTTTACAAGCGACAGAGGAACTCTGGATTGTGCAATGTTTCCCCCCCAAAAATCCCGAAATAGACGAAGGGCAATTTCAACTGCAGGTACTCGATCAAAATTAAGTTGTTCCACTGATTGGGACCTATTTCTGACAGTCATTTTGAAAGGTATTAAAGTATTGTTTAAATGGATTAACACGTCAGTTTCATTTTCAGTTAATTCTTCATTCTAAGTGTTAAGAATAAATAATCACTAAACTTTCTCGGAGAAATCTGTACTGTATATTTTTATTTCTATGTAACTGCAGTCAATGTCGTACTGGGACAAGGACAAACGTCTGAATATCCGAACGTATGACACTCA
Source organism: Hemitrygon akajei (assembly GCF_048418815.1). Classification (NCBI taxonomy): domain Eukaryota; kingdom Metazoa; phylum Chordata; class Chondrichthyes; order Myliobatiformes; family Dasyatidae; genus Hemitrygon; species Hemitrygon akajei. The sequence continues at coordinate 438,942 of NW_027332049.1, read as the reverse complement.
CGTTGCAAGGTAGCCTGATGCTGCATCCAGCAAGACGCAGAGTGACCACAGTGAATCTGATTGGTTGAGAGGATTGAAGCGAGCTTTAGGAACTGTCTCACACTAGCACAGAGGAACATTTAATTAACCTGTTATCCAAAATCGGTGGGAGAAAATAGAGAATGGTATAATATGTATTCAGTCCAATAGGAAAATCAGAGAGAAGGTCGCCAGTGAATTGAATTGTCAGTTGAAAATCCAAGAACATTTGTAGGTGACTGGAGAAACGGATGCGATATGTAGTTGAGTCACAATAAGTTCGGAAGGATAATAAACTTATAAGACTTCGGAGCAAAATTAAGTCGCTCACTCTATCGAGTTCGCTCCGCCATTCGATCATGCCTAATATATTATCCCCATTAGCTACATTCTGTTGTCACAGAACATCGAAATCTAAAGCGCATTACCGGACCTGTAGTTCACTTTGTTGTGCCGAACATATAACCTACTCTAGAAGTTGCCTAAAATTACCCTGCCTCATCGCCCTCTATTTTCCTAATCCATGTGCCAATCTATTGTATGCGCCTCCACCACCGTCGCCGGCAGTGCTTTCCACGCACTTTCCACTATCTGAAAAGTAACCCCTGATATCTCACTTGTATCTACTTCCAAGCAACTTAAAATATGCCCCCTCGTGTTAGCCATTTCACCCTTAGGAACAAGCATCTGGTTATCACACGATCAATGCCTTTATCAGGTTACCTCTCATCCTCCGTCGCTACAAGTTTACTCAACCTATACTCATGAGTCCTGCTCTCCAATTTACACGGTATCCTTGTATATCTCCTCTGCACTATAGTATCCACATCCTTCCTGTGGTGAGGTGACCAGAACTGAACACAGTGCTCTAAGTGGGGAGAAACCCAGGTCTGGTATTGCTCTAAAATTAACTCGCGGATATTCAGATAAGTTCAATGGTTGATCGAGGTCTTCTTAGTTACACTATTAACCTGCGCAGTTGCTGTGAGTTTTCTACGGACCGTAACCCCAATAACTCTCTGTACCTCAACAGTGCCAAGAGTCTTTCCTTTAATGCTTTATTCCTTCTTCAATTTTGACCTACCAAACCCAACCACTTCACACACATCTGGGTTCGGCTCCATCTGACAGTCTCAGTCCAGTTCTGCATCCTGTCTTTCCGCTGTAACTTCTGACAATCTTCCAGACGATCCACAACAACCCCAATCTTTCTGTCATCAGCAAACGTTCAAAACTATCCTTCGACTACTTCATCCGGGTCATTTATAAGAATCACAAAGAGGAGGGATCCCACAACGGATCCCTGCGGAACACCACTGGTCACCGAAAACAGGCAGAAGAGGAAACATCGAGCAACCACCCTTTGTTTTCTACAGGGAAGCCAATACAGGATCCACCGAGCAGGGTCTTCTTAGACCCCATTCCTCTTCACTTTCTAAATAAGGTTTTACTGAAAGAGAGCGAAGGCAGATTTCTAGGGAACCGAAGTGTTGGTTCAGAACAGCAACGTTTCCAGTCTGTAACAGTTGTTAATATGTTTGCAGAATAAAGCAGGTTTTTTCCTTTTTTTTTCGGAATTGGAATATTATTTGACCCTTTCATCTGTGAGGTACAGTTTTCTAAAAAAAAAATCAGAATTAATTTCGCTGGGGAGAGTAAAACATCTTTCAGCTACTCTGTGAACCTATTCTGGGTCATGCCGTAAATAAATGTATTTGTGCAGCTACTGAAATTCTGAATCACAGAACCCAACATTGTTCCTGAAAAAGCCGAATAGACATGCTCAGGTCTGTGGAGAGGCATCGCATGAGACTGAAGACCAGAGTGGTTGACGCTCAACAGAGAAGGAAACTCATTGACAGGGTGAAGAGCAGAATGGTGGATTGTCTATAGCTCTCTATCTCCGGATCTCGCAGTTGCCCGTAAATGCCCCGTCCCTTGAGACCCCCGTGGTCTCTGATCGCCGACAGAATCTGTCTGGAAATCACAGCATTGCGGGTCAGAATGAGGAAGAAAGGAAGTAACGGTTTCAACAGACGGTCCACCCAATAAAACCCCCCAAAAGATTTCCAAAAAGGAATTACAAGTCTACCGTTACAGACCCAGTTGCCACTCCCGAACGACGTTACTGTTTTCATAAACAGGAAATAAAATGGAATGTGTTTTTAACAGAACCCAACAGATACTGCGCCAATTACCAATTCCGCAATTTTGTGGGAGCAATATTTTGTTTTAAATGTAACGGAGCAAATGACTACAAAGGATCGAAAGTGAAAGCGACAGTGAAGCACACGGAGCAATCAACGGCCGCGTGCCGCAGGACGTGGTGGACACTGCGTTTTACAGGACACCGTAAAGTCTATATACTTGACCAATCTGTTACAACAGGACTTCGATAATCACCACCATTAGAATCGCCACAGTCATCGCGACCAGGTAACGATAGACACATTTGGACAGACCGCATTTTCCTCGGCAGAGAATGGTGATTGTCACAAGGTTAACTGCGGCGAAACGAAACAGAACAAAAACAAGATTTTTTTTTTCTTAAAAATCAATTCGCCATTTGTATAGAAGTCCAAACATCTTTTGTTCGCTTGATATAAAGTCCGTCATTTGCCTCTAATGGACTTTATCACTGTGAGTAAGGATATACCTGTGTTTATGCGGTTTATGTGAACACCTGCCCAGAGCATAAAGTGCGTTACAGTAGTATATATTCATATAATCGCTTCTCGTTCACCGAGGCCGCAGCTACGAGTAGAGTGCAAGATTGATAGAGCCCAATATTTCCAAGCCGACCGACGTGGCCATCTGAGCTGGTCCCGTTTGTCCGCGTATGGATCACATCTCTGTCAACCTTTCCAATTAATGAAACTGTCCAGGAGTCCTTTAAATATTGTTAACGACCCTGTAACATCCACCTACTTCGTTAGGCTGTTCCACATACAGATCACATTCTTTGTGATAAAATGTCGCTCGGCATCTAACTACATCTTTGTCATCTGAACTTAAACCTTCCCCCTTAGTTCATGTTTACCCAACCTATGGAGAGAAAAAAAACACATGACTGCACACATTAACTGTATCTGGACACCGTCAGGAATTAACACACCTCTATGAAGTCCTGCTCCAAACGTCTCCTGAGGAATAAAATGCTACTCGTCCGAATCCGTCCCTGTGACACGGTGAAACCCCTCACTATAACTCAGACACTAGTGTCATTACAGCATATTTTTAAAATACTGTCTCCATTCCTTTCCACATATTCCTGCTTTCCCTAAGCAGAGCGACAATAAAAAACTGCGCAATACTCGAAGCACTTTATCTCCAAAGACGGGCATGGTGTGACTAATGCTCGGATAGAATTTATAGAAAGACGGCATCAACAAGCGAAGAACCAGAGATTCTGATGGAAGAAATATCAGGATGCCTTTTTCGTTAAAACGACAACCGCCCTTTTGCTCTTCTTTTCAAAAGTCCTGATTATAAGGTCAGATTCTGAACCCAGATATTGCAAGTCAACAACGTTCCCTCTTTTTTTTTAACAGCTGGGCGGGTTCAACCATCGCCTCAACGGGAAACTATTACACTGACTGATAATTCAGCTAATTGTAAATGCTATAAAGGAGTAACTGATGCCCGGCTGTCAACACAACTGACAGGCACATGGCAAAATTGCAATGCTTTGACCAGGCAGCGTCGGTGTTCAGCTGCCGGCAATTTACTAAAAATGAAATATCGCCTTCCATTCTGGCTAACTGTGCTGCTTTTAACAATGTCCTAACTTGAAAATCCGACAATGTAAATACACTGAAGTTCCAAGCTCTTTCAAAGTACAGTCCGTGGTATGTTTACTATTCAGAAAATTTATTAATTATAAACTACGACATAACTTAGTTCAGGGATTTTGACAATAATATGAACAAATATTTCAGTGTTGTATTAGCAAAATCTCCTTTATTATTTGCCTTGGGATGGGGTAATAGTACACTTGATGGAAATAGCGCAGATAGTGACGATGTCATCGCCGATCATGGTGGAAGGGAATTTCAGTTTATTGTAAAATATCGGACTCTCCCCTCCTCTCTGCACCCCGCCCGCAATGTCCTTAGAGGGACAGCTCATCCAAAGAAATGACAAAATGTAATAGCGCTTTCGCACGTGGGACAGGAGGAGGTGCCGCAGGAAGTTGCCGGGAGGATCAGTGGCATATCTGAAGGCGGTGGGGAAAGTTGTCGGCGTCGTAGCTGAAATTGATGAGCTCAGCGTGGGTGCAGGAAGCAGCACTAATTCAGTCGTCAATGTAGGGGTTGAATGGGTGGTCTCCGGAGCACAGACTCAGCACCATAGTCTTGTATCTGGACAGATGTACACTGGCGGGCAATAGGACCGCACGGTGCAACTGTGGAGCACAATGCACTTTAAAATTGAAGAGTGATCTGATGGAGCAGAAATGGGAAGACAAGCCGGCGAATGAAGGAAACGCACTGAGTCCGTGGGAGGGACCTCTGTATGTAATTTCTGCTTGAGAGTTCTGAGTGGAACAAGGATTGCGCCGGCCCAGTCGGACAGAAGGTGCCGGCAATGTACGGAACGTTGGTCAGGTCCGGGTGGGTGAGGCCGCTGACTCAGAACTTCCTCGCAACAATGAGGGAAAGCGGAGATTTTACCACATTTATTAGCTGCTCCCTGAACCTGGTCTGTGTAACAGCGTAAAGGACCGTGTTCGTACAACAGCTCAGAAGCTGCAGCATGATGCCCAGCTGTATCAGCGAATCTGGAGGAAACACATATGTGGTAACAAAAGACACCTGTTCCCACGCAGAGAACACAGTGAAAGGTGCCGACAGCAGGATGAAATTGCCTGAGACGATCAACAATAAAACGAGGGATTTCCTGCGTTTCTCCATCTCCGGGTCTCTGGCTGTCTGTCCGTTTCCGGGAACCCTGAGTCTCCTGCGAGCTCTGCCGGTGACTAAGACGTGCCTGACGGTGAGGCTGTTCGTCAGCAGAACCAGCACAAATGGGAGTACAGGGGTGAGGAAGTAGTGAAAGAGTTCAATTACAGTAGATTTTCTTAGAGTTAAAAAAAACGGTCTCTCCCTACAAACGAATAGATCAATCATTCCTCTGTAGTACCGTGAGAGCCGAAAATACCAGTAAATATTCTTTAAACAGCTGATCACAGTGACTGTCCCCAAAACGACGACCGCAGTTTTCCCGGTGCAATATTTTGTTTTCAGCTTCTGGCAACAAATGGCGATAAACCGATCAAAAGTGAACGTGACGGTGAACCAGACCGAACAGTCGGTGACGGTGTAAATCAGACAAGCGTGGATATTACACCCCTTGATCAATGCGTGGAGGTAAACGTAGCGTGGCATGTACATCAGTGGAATCTTGCTCAATATCAGGTCCAGGATGAGAACCAGAAGATCCGCCACTGCCATGGCAACCAGGTAGCAAGTGACAACTCTGGAGAGGCCGCACTTTCCCCGAGATAGAACGAATATGGTCACCATGTTCACTGCGAACAAAGGAAACGGTCAGGTTAAACACATCAGCAACGTTCTCCTAAAGCAAACATATACTGTAGACCACTTTCTTGTCTGTAACACTGTTAGAAATAATTGTAGAAGACGATTGAATATAATCGTAGCGTTACCATTCAATAAACCTATACCGTTTGTAAACTACTGTAAACAGTGCAATCTATTGTATCAGCAGGTAACGATGGATGGTGATTGGGGAATTTCGTAAGTGTTGAGGGAAAAATGAACTGAATGATGGATAATTCTGCATAATGTCGTTGTCCTGAAATTAGTCTGCATGACACCCCTAACATTTAGCGGAAGCGCAGATTCCCGTCCCTGACTGTTATCCAGGGCGCCGGGTTTGCAGAGACAGCAGCGACCCAAAGTCGTATCATTGCGTCTCTCTTCTTGCTTGCCGACATTGAGTGAGTGATTACAGCTTCAAATCATGTTACAAGGCCCACCGTCTCCTTTTCTTTTACTTTCACCTTCATATCTGTATGCTTGTGACGAGATCCGAAGGATTATTCACTATGGATTGTTCCTTTAAAGAGAGAGAGAAAGTGTGTGCTACTTCAGAAAGAGAGAGAGGGAGAGAGAGCAACGAGCAGCCAGTGGGTTGCCATGGTTACGGTAGGGCGGAGTTATATGAAGGACAGCTGGTGTTCAGCATTTGTGGAATATATACAAGGCCAACATGGCTTTGTAATCTGACACACGAGACACTCAAGGAAGACACTGACACCGGATGAGTTTTGTGTGCCCACGACAAGTGTGGGGTTTCTGCTCACAGTCTAGACAAAGGGGTGACCGGTGGAAAGCTAGTGATGTGTTTAACCCTTGTCGGGGTTGATGACTAACCGCGTGAAAACGCCATTCTATTTAGTGAGGTCACAGTCGGTGACTTCTACAGGACTTTGGAGGACGACGTGGAAGATAAAAGGCATCGCATCGGCACTGGGGAAAACAAATCACCTCTCTCTCTCTCTCTCTCTCTCTCTCTCTCTCTCTCTCTCTCTCTCTCTCTCTCTCTCTCTCTCTCTCTCTCTCTCTCTCTCTCTCTCTCCCTCTCTCTCTCTCTCCGCCTCAATTATACTCAATTCACCATCATGAACTGAACTGACTTCATATCTACACCATTCAGAAGTCTGTACCATTCACTACCTAAGCTTCAGACGTTTGGGAACTTTATTTACTCGTTGATACTGACTAACCTGTTTACCTAATCTTGTTTTATATGACCATTTTACGTAGTTACTAATAAAACAGAGTTTGTAACAGAAGACTCAGACTCCAGATGTGTTCCATTTCTGCTGGTCCTTTTTACCCCGTTACGGGGTATGTAACAATGCTATTCATTAAATCTCAATAATGTGGTATCTTTTTCAGCACCATTGAACCTGCCATCGGCTCTGAGTGAGAATTGATACGAAAGCAAAGAAAGTAAACTGCTCACATACGTGGATACAGAACAGTCGAGCACAACGCTGGGCAGAAGCTGAATCATTAAGAGAAATGTTCACAATTAGAGAACGTGCACGGCATGTTATTGCGGAATGACAGCCAATGGGGAACCGTGATGAAAGTTCTGAGTATATCCCAAGAGCTTTAAAAAGGGAGGTAGTTCTGTTTTGATCCGAAATGCAAATGACCTCTTTAATAATATGGCAGGCACGTCCGAAGGTCCTAAGAGCGGAGGAACCTGGTTAATGTTCAGGAACAGTCTGATGTGCAGATGATAGTCACTCCGATTAGCCACGGAAAGACTGGGAGGTTGGAAGCCAGTTTAATTGCAGAGGAACCTCAAGTGAGGAAGCAACTTGTTTCACAGCAGATATTCTTGAGTCGGAGATAGAGCGGATGGAAAGGGGGTATCCTGTCAAAATGTAACGTCTCAGCCTCTCAGTGCCAGGCTGCTGTGTGCAACGATTGTATGTAAGTTCACTCATCAGAAATCTGAGCATTGCATCCGGAGCATTAACTGTTATGAACAAGACAATCAATAGTTACAAGACAGTAGCTACACCCAAAATCATTATATGATTGCCAGACGTGCAGATAATAGTCACACCGATTAGCCGCGGAAAGACTGGGAGTTTGGAACCCAGCTTAATTGCAAAGGAATTTCAAGTGTGGATGCCACTTGTCTCACAGCAGATATACTTGAGGCGGAGATAGAGCGGAGAAAAGGGGGGTACCGTGTCAAAATGTACAGTTTCAACGTCTCAGTGACAGGCTTGTATGCAACGAATGTAAGTAAGTTCACTCATCAGAAATTTGACGTTTGCATCTGGAGCATTAACTTTTATTAACAATAAATATTTATTCACAACCCACGGACACAAGACAATCAATATTTACAAGACAGTAGCTACATCAAAATTACTATATAAATTCTCTTGTCGATAAAACAGTCGTTCCTTCGCCGTGACCAACGCGCTCGGAAATTCCACAGTGTGTCCGCGACGACCCCGAGCTCCCTCTCCAACGACACCCTGGCACGGACATATACTCGGAAAAGCGTCTGCCTTTCGGCCCTGGCAGCGCCCTTCATCATCCGCCGCCGAGACTCGTGAATGGCCATCATCGAGCCCGGGAAGAAGCCGACCAGGAGATCCTCCTCTTGACTCGCTCCCATCCGGACTGGGTGCCCGGAGATGAGGATTGCGGGTCGAAAGTGCAGCCGGAAACTCAGCAGCAGCACTTCGGAGCATTAGCTGAGACAGCCTGATTGCAGCACACGGTCATAAGCCATTCGATCATGGCCGACCTATCTCCCTCCCAACACCGTTCTCGTGCCTTCTTCCTTTAACTGTTGATGTCCCTACTCATGACGTACCTATTAACCTCCGCTTAAAATGCATCCAATCTTCTGTCCTCGGCAAAAGTCTGTGGCAATGAGGTCCATAAACACATTGCCACCGGCTATACAAATTCCCCCTTGGCCCTGTTCTGACGGCAGCATTCATCTATTCTGAGATTGCGCTCTCTGTCCTGGACTCTCCCACCATTGGATAGATCCTCTGCACGACGGCTCGTTCTGTGCCATTCAAATACAAGTAAGCTTCTCTCGTTCCCCGCTCCTTTCTGATCAACACCAGAGGCAGAGGGCTAACAAACGCGCCTCATGGGTTAAATCGAGTACAGCCCTGAACCTGCTCTGGATGATCCCCACTGCCAGCACATATTTTCATAAACAGGATTCCTACCGACACTAAATTACCAAAGTGCATAAAACAAAGATATGTGTGATTATCAACTGTATGTGTGAGAGCAGCATTAATTACTGTTATGAAAGGTACACGTGAGAAGAAAAAAATGCAGTCAAGTTATCTTTGGAAAGACACTCACCGGGAAGAGCAATGATAGCGAGGACGGGGAAGAAAATCACTTGAATGGTTTGTAAAGCATGCGCGAGTCGAAAATCTACCGTTATCCAATCATAATCTGCAAAAATATATGGAACCATCCAGAAGATATTTTTCCCATGTCCTGTTATATTCCAAGCCATCTTTCCCGGACTCTGATCCATGGCAGGACGAGCCAGTCCGTCCTTACTCTCCTCTCGGTGCCGCTCCGGATCTCTGTCCGTGGCAGGAGAGGCTGATCTCGCTGAAACTGGGCGAACTGAGTGAAAGGGACTCCTATTAATAAGAGAGAGAAACCCTTAGTTGACGTCAGCAGTCTACCTTGAATTGACGATAATTATTTTCCATGAAACTACGGGAAGAGTTAACCCTTGGTTTACCAGTGGCTGAGGAACCAGTATGTAGACTAACGCTGTTGTTGTTACATGGCTTGGAATTTGAAAACTAATAACAAATCTCACTGCATTTCGGGTGGATTTAAGGAAGTTTAAAATAGAACAAAATCGTGCTTAAATAATTAAAGAATTTATGATTTTTCGTTAAAAAAATCCCCTGTAAAGAAAGAAGTAAATTAGTCAGCAGTCACATGTGATTACTCTTTAATTTGCCTAAAATGCAGGAACAAGAAACACTGGTTCTGAAGCAGAGCTTGGAATGCGGACGTTTGATGAGAGAGAAAAGGACTATCAGCCTTCTTAGAAACCTGCTCTCATGTTAGACAGTTAGACAGGAGTAGGAAGTAGACATGGGCAGGAAGGGAAGAGAGAGAGAGAGAGAGAGAGAGAGAGAGAGAGAGAGAGAGAGAGAGAGAGAGAGAGAGAGAGAGAGAGAGAGAGAGAGAGAGAGAGAGAGAGAGAGAGAGAGAGAGAGAGAGAGAGTGACAAGAATGGTGGAATTAATTGGCCGCACCTGGGTTTCCTTCAGCACAATGGGGATCAGATCACTGAGTGGTCAATAGCTATTCTTGGCACACTATTCTTCTGTGTTTCTACAAGTGCCTGCTTAGTATTTCTCATGTCATGCTGATATCGTAGATATGGTAATAATCTTCAACATGTGTACAGTGCCTCACTTCCTTGCGAATTCCTGATGGTGTTCAATCAGAAAGGAACAAGGGGAAAAAAAAAATAAAAACAATCTCCTTACTGACCATACCCGTACTCGTAGCCCATACAAGAGTCCACGTCACAATCATGCAGATGTTACCAGTGTGGAGTAGTTGATGCTGTTTCGCTCTGTGTAAAATGATGGTGTGGTAGGATAGAATTAATTTCAGGGGCATCAGCATGTTTTATAAAATGACTTTGTATTTATTTGGAAAGGAATGATGATGCTGTAAATTTGTACAATTTACTCTCCATTGAAGATCACACAAAAACAAACAACCACCAGGGCGCTAAACCGGTTATTCGGTTTATGTTATTATTCTTTGTCCCTCTTTAGTCGGTTCCTTGGAATGTTTCCTCTCACTTGAGCAGTGTGTGCATTCAAATATTATTTCAAAATATTTGGAAACTAGTCTTGATTTATTTTTTCCGTAGACTGATAACATGGCATATCTATGAGCTTACAGATGATGGACGGAAACGGGTGAATCACATTTCTCCTTAACTGTTATTAATCTCTATTATGGTTTGCAATAAGCTTCTCCTAAAGCTTTGAAATACGGAAACATGGAACCGGGGCTATTTATTCTCATTGGTCGTGGCAATAAATTTGACAGAATGGTGTTTAAAGCTGGTAAGCGTTTGATTAAAGGCATATGGGTTATTGTAAAGCATATTTCTTATCCAGGCAAGAGATTAGACAAGCACAGTTGTGCACAGTAGGTGTCAAAGACAATATATTATTACATTCCTCTTTCGGCACCCTTCCGTCGAGCCACTGAATACAAACGGCACCTGATTATGTTATTTGAGATTCTTTATCTGAGAATAGACTGACCAGAGTCCAGATTTAAAACTGACGTTAAATCACAACTGCCTTCGGTGTAATTGTAACAAATTCCTTTAAGCATTACTGATGTGAAACCCTGTGCGATGAACACTCGCTTTCTCGCGTCTACTCGGTCGGAGTGTAACAACTGTCCGATGTAACGATAACAGCAAAACACAGCGAGCGTTCTTCCCCAATAGCTTGAGTGTTTATTGATCTTCTTGCGAAAAAATACATCATATGACCTTGATATTTAGGGTACTTGAAATCCCATCAACGAAGCATATACTGAGGTATTCACTGTGTAGTTTGTATTTTGCCCAATTTCCCTCGGAATCACTAAAGTATGTCTGTCAGTGTCAACATACAACAGTTATGTTTGCTGACATGTGAGCGGCTGTTAACAATTCAATATATTACGAATTTTATAACACTTGCCCTTCGGACCCCGTGATGGTGCGATCAATGATAATTGGACATCATCTTTAGCCTTATGGTTCAGCTGAGCGTCGTGTTTAAAGACATACATTGTCATAGTCAGTGCTGAAGTTGGGGTAGCAGCGACATTACTAGTGCAGTGCATAATGGGACTGGCCACGCAGTTTACTTCTCCGTCTGGACAGTGATGGGACTGGATATGCAGTGAAATTATCACTGTGATCAGGGATGTGGGATCCATTATTAAGGATGAAATAGTGGCATATCTAGATAGCAGTGATAGGATTGGGCCGAGCCAGCATGGATTTACCAAGGGTAAATCATGCTTGACTAATCTGTTGGAGTGTTTCGAGGATGTAACCAGGAAGTTAGACGGGGGAGATCCAGTGGATGTAATGTACCTCGATTTTCAGAAGGTATTTGATAAGGTCCCACATAGAAGATTGGTGGGTAAAATCAAAGCTCAGGGCATCGGGGGGAAGGCATTGACATGGATAGAAAACTGGTTGGCAGATAAAAAGCAAAGGGTAGCGGTGAATGGGTGTTTCTCGGAATGGCAGGTGGTGACTAGTGAGGTGCCACAGGGCTCGGTATTGGGACCACAGCTGTTTACCAATTACGTGAACGATTTGGATGAAGGCATAGAAAACAACATCAGCAAATTTGCTGATGATACTAAGCTGGGTGGCAGTGTGACATGTGATGAGGATGTTAGGAGAATTCAGGGTGACTTGGACAGGCTGGGTGAGTGGGCAGATACTTGGCAGATGGCGTTTAATGTGAATAAGTGTGAGGTTATCCACTTTGGGAGTAAGAACAGGAAGGCAGATTATTATCTGAACGGTATAGAGTTGGGGAAGGAAGAAATACAAAGAGATCTCGGAGTCCTTGTTCATCAGTCACTGAAGGTGAATGAGCAAGTGCAGCAGGCAGTAAAGAAGGCTAATGGAATGTTGGCCTTTATTACAAAGGGAATTGAGTACAAGAGCAAGGAAATCCTCTTGCATTTGTACAGAGCCCTGGTGAGACCACACCTGGAGTATTGTGTACAGTTTTGGTCTCCAGGGTTAAGGAAGGTCATCCTGGCTGTAGAGGAAGTGCAGCGTAGATTCACGAGGTTAATTCCTGGGATGTCTGGACTGTCTTACGCAGAGAGGTTAGAGAGACTGGGCTTGTACACGCTGGAATTAAGGAGATTGAGAGGGGATCTGATTGAAACATATAAGATTATTAAGGGATTGGACAAGATAGAGGCAGGAAATATGTTCCAGATGCTGGGAGAGTCCAGTACCAGAGGGCATGGTTTGAGAATAAGGGGTAGGTCATTTAGGACAGAGTTAAGGAAATCTTCTTCTCCCAGAGAGTTGTGGGGGTCTGGAATGCACTGCTTCGGAAGGTAGTGGAGGCCAATTCTCTGGATGCTTTCAAGAAGGAGCTAGATAGGTATCTTATGGATAGGAGAATCAAGAGATATGGGAACAAGGAAGGAACCGGATATTGATAGGAATTGATCAGCCATGATCTCAAAATGGCGGTGCAGGCTCGAAGGTCCGAATGGTCTACTTCTGCACCTATTGTCTATTTTCTATTGTCTATTTGATAAGTAGGGACACTGTCATTCTGGCCAATGATGTGTCTGGATCTGCAATGATAATATAGGAATAGCTTCTTCCCTCAGCCAATAAATTTCTGAATCGTATAGAACCAAGGAACCATAACTCACTACATTTTATGCCTTAACTTAATTTAACTTTCTTGACCAATGTTAACTGTGACTCTGATTTACAGTTGTAATTGTTATGTTTTGTAATATACTCCTGCCGCATAACGACACATTTCACGATATATGCCGGTGACATTAAACTTCATTCTAGTTTTTTATATATGTATTTAGTGATTCCCTTTTAAGATCTACGGCTGCTGAATTTATCGCTGCGTAGGATCGCTTTAAGAAATAAATTGTGCCTGTAATAGCTGTGATGTTCCAGAAGTGAAAACAAGTTGTCTACCTCACACTTGGTATCCTTCTCAATCGACTGTTATACTTCCAAATCTTCCGAGTGAACCCTCTACCACTAATCACCTCACTCAGTGCGTCCCAGATTCCTTTGCATCAAGTCTTTCGTCAGATACGTGTGAATTACCAATCTCTTTACACGACCCTGTTGTCTAAACCCGTCTCGCAGTTTGAGAAAGCTGTCACGTGTTGAATATTTCCATCGCCAGATGTAATGACAAAATGCTGATTATGATTTATCCAGTGTATATATTTATGGTACAAACGTGGAGTTTAAAACGTTGTCTGTGCAGAAACTCAGGTTGAAATCAGCAATGTGTCTGGCACCAAATCGCATAACTGCGATCTTCAATCGCTTCGCTCCGTCATTCGATCTGTAAAAGCAAAATTATCACTGTGATCAGGGATGTGGGATTTGATAAGTAGGGAATCTGTCATTCTGGCCAATGATGTGTCTGGATCTGCATTGATAATATAGGAATAGCTTCTTCCCTCGGTCATTAAATTACTGAATCGTACAGAACCCAGAAACCAGACCTCACTACATTTTGTTCTCAATCGCACTGCTCCGTCATCCAATCAGTAAAAGCAAGATCTATCCATTGGTTTTCATTTGATATCGTTGCCAATCTTGTGTGTAGTGGCGTATCCATATAGAAAACAGACCAGATGCGTTTTGACGAATTGTAATCTATTGACATTAGAACAATGACACATCAGATGCAACTTTAAAGTAAAAATCCACGTACGGGTGAGGCAGTGGTCCTGCATTTGAGGTCAGCGGCGAAGCTGCAGGACTAGCACCTGGAATCATTATCCTCCTGGGTTGTTAATTACGCTGTTATTTGGAGCAGAATCGCCAATGCGGTCCACGCAGAAAACAACAAAAGCAGAAATGTACAGAATGCCAGACAGCACTTAGTTCATCCCTTTGATCTAGATAATCAAAGATCAGCTGACTGCAGGGATCGCACAAGGAGTTGGATAAATCTCCAGCTGAATTATTTGCATAGAGGAGAAAATTAAATGTGAGTTTCTTTGGAATGTATTTCAGCTGATGACCAGGAAACGCTGTGACAACATCACTGTGGCCGTTCTTAAGTCTCCAGAGCCAACAAAATTATCAACATGTTCAACGATGGGCGCGGAATACTAATGACGTCAGCAGCGTGGCCACCAGTAAGATCATCGCCGCAGCTCAGTGAGCTGAGGTCTGGAGAAGCAATGACAATATCAACGTGATCAGTGACGTGTTTTGAAACTGCAGACCATTCTGCTTATTGAACGCAGGAGCCCGTAATCGTCCTGGCGTTCCAGCATTACACTCAACGTGTCTGCTTCGTATCCGCTGTTCTGCAGTTCCAGTCCAGGTAAAGGCTCTCCAGGAGATCGGAGAGGTAGTCTGCGTGTGATTAGCGAAGGCTTCGAGCAGATTCATCAAGGCTGTGTATCACAACCGTCCCCATCTGGAGAGAACTCTTCCTTGGAATGTTTATACATATCAGAGCAAAACTCCAAATAATTGCAAAATCTTTATCAATAACATGATTTATTTTCACATTATACCAACATCCGGTGGATTCCTTATTTCTACATGTGCTGGACAACAACAGGTTAACTGCATCTATTTCTGACTGTAATTATCCGATTTGTGATGTGCAATAATTCTCTTTGTTGTTGAAAAAGCATGGTTTGAGCAACACAATCTGAACATTTATTTGCAGCATTCTTCACAATATTTTTGAGTATTTTATAATTTTTAAACGTGTGTTCACAGACATACTGATAATGTTAACAATTATATTTGTTACATTATTGACAGCATTTGTCATCAGATAAATGCATCCGTATGCAGCACAAAGTTATGTGGACTCGATATTTTTAGGTTCCTCGGGGTTTTCCATTATCTGCACCACTGAACACAAGCTGCTCCTCCTTTCATTCTTTATCCACGTATCGATTGAACAAAATCCGGAATTATTATTTTGTAGGTAGACCAAATAAAAGAGATGTCAGAATCTCCTTTCCTCCGCTAGCCTGTAGGTCACACTTGAGCATGGTTAGCTCACCTGCTTGGCCCACTACTCCCCTCCACCCCGCCGATCAGGGTCACGTTCAGCTATCGGAGATTGGTCCTATGAACAGCTGCTGTATATCACAGATCCTGGTTATGCGACCATTGACGCCAGCCAATCTTTGAAGAATGCTGATTGTCGATGGAGTCCTCTAACACAGGAACGATCTGTTGCCGTTTTGCTCATTGGCATTATCGATTAGAAAATCATGATTTCGTTCAAACTGCTCAATTTTTTCGCACTGTTCATTCATCCAATTCTCTTTCGCTCCCTTCCATTTTCTTTGAACCAAGCGGTGCAGGGCTTTGTCGCGTTTATTATCCCGATGTTTTACCTTTCTTCTTTCTTCAGATAACTTTCTCAGCTCACCGGTGAAACAAGGGTTAAGTCTCTTGCTCTTTTCCTGATAACCCGAATTCTTACCGCAATTTCAGTCACTGTTGCTTTAAACTCATCCAAGATGTTGTCCACTGCCATGTTGCTAACCTCGTCATATGACTGAAAATATATTCTCCGTTTCGACCAAGCATTCGAACTTTTTTGCTTCATCCGTGAGCATATCAAAGTCTATTTTATTTGATGGTTTGACCTTTCTCAGCTTCTTCAAACGCACACACGCGTCCAATACCCCAGGATTGCGATCTGTTTTACTGTCAGCACCAGCGTACGTTCTCACCTGCTCCACTTCACTCCTGAACCCGTTGAGTACTAAACTGTAGTGAATTTGTTTTTTTTTACCTAACCATCAGGGCTGGTCCATGTATACAGTCTCCGTTTGGGCAGACTGTACCAGGTGCTCGCAATCATTAGTTTGTTAACTTTTGCAAATTCAACCAGTCTTTCTCCGCGGTCGTTTCTTTCCCTAAGCCCGAAGGGTCTTACTGTCAAAACTTCTCTTGCGCTGCCAACTTTGGCATTCAAATCACCAAGAATCACAGTTACTTCGTTTTTTTTCGTCTTTTTCATCAGCTTTTCAACTTGTCCGTATAATGTATCGAATTCGTCGTCGTCATAGTCCGTAGTTGGCATATAGACCTGTATGACGTTAATGTCAAATGGTTCAGCCGAGATTTTAATCATCATCATTCTTTCGTTAATGGATACATTGCCTTTGATCATTCTTGCTGTTTCCTTATCTACCAAAATTCCAACTCCGTGCTTACGTTCATTTCCTCCTGTATAGATCAGTTGGTATCCGTGATCTCTTATGAGCGAGCCCCCCTCTGTCCATCTGGTTTCACATAGTCCGAGTATGCGAACCATATGTACTCTAAAAGGCCGTGAGTTATTCAGACAGCCTATGGTCCAGAGGAATTGTCATTTGAATTCGCCCAGAGTCGGTTGTATGGGGTTGTTGTGGATGTCGGGTGAGTCCCAGTGAAAGGGCCTGACAGCCGAACCTTTGCGTTATCCCTCCGTCTATTGGCCGCCAGGGGCGCTGCGGGAATCTCCGTCTACGAGTTCTGCGAGGTCTTTCGGCCGCTGGCGGTGCTGCGGGGACCTCCTGCGAAGCGATTATCTTCCCCGGACGGCGATGAGGAAAAGGATGATCTCACGTTGGCCTAATCGAGGGTCGGTTGCAGTAGAAATGGCCGGGACAGAGATCTGCCGGACAGCTGGAGGGTCATGTCTTTTCATTTATTTGCGTCTGAGTTTGGGCGGTTAGGTCAGTTTCTCGCGGTACCCAAAGCTCGGAGGGGTTTGTGGTAAACGAGATCTGTCTGTGCGAGTGGATTCCCAAAAACGAACAAAAATTGATTGGAAGGGTGTGGGACTGTAGAAGGAATAATGTTAGGGGTAGTGAAGGGATCGGACGCACTGTGAGCCGAGTACGATGGGTCTCGGTGCGAATTAAGTTGTTAACATGGGAAGATCTGGTCCATTGTATCAGAGAGTACGCGTGTCCTTCCAGAAAACAAACTTTTCTCTTATATTAATTACTGTCAAACCTTACTGTTAACATTGTGTTTGTTACAGAATCTGTGAACAGCTGCCATCAGGGATGCAAGAGCAGATTCGGAAAGTGGAGGGGAGAGTCAGTGACCTTTACATCAGAGAAGGCCACGGGTTGGTTCAGACTCTTATGAGATATAAACGTCCTTGCAGTGGAATCAAATCTGGTAACATATCTGGGGTTGAAAAAGGGAATAGGGAAGGCGCTGAGGATAGAGAGCTTTAACTGGGGAAGCATGGTCGGGGTGAAGAGGTACAGGAGCTGTCTGATAGATCATTGTTTTGTCATCTCACAGATGATGACTGAGGAAAGAGGCCTTTTGATGAGGAGTGAGCCGGGAGGACACACGGACGTAATTAAGTCAGACACGGTAAAAGGAAAGCGACAGTGATGTAATGTGCTTCCCTGTTTCACGTCTTCTCCAGTGAGGAGTCTGTGTGGAGATGCAACTTCCCTAGAGATGGAGGAAAGAGGACGCACCAGTAGGACCAGCTGTGGGAAGACATGGTTTATCAGGTCTGATGATGAGCTGAATGTACCTTAACCTTGAGACTGAATCAGAAATCCATCCAGAGTGTATTTGACATGTACGAATCAAGGGAGATGTGATCGCATGTGTACACGGCAAGGGTTGGGTCTCCATCGGGCACTCAGGGAGCTGGTCAATTTACAATGTGCTGGGATAAACGCACAGTGTTTGCGGCCGGATTCTGACACTGTCAGTAGGCTAGTTTTACCGATGGAAGCAAAATTAATGGAAGAAGATACAGGAACTTCATCCATTTAAGTCAAGTCAAGTTTATTGTCATTTAACTGTGTACCTGTGTACCCACTCATTTATCCAGAACACGGTGTAAAACACAGAAGTACTCATGTAGCACCCAATAACTCCGGAAAGTAAGAATAAAATCCACTGATGAACTCTGTATAAATAAATACATCAATTAAAAATTGTCAGGTGCAGAACAGGTGACACGGCGAATGTTATGAGGCAGGGATTTCGGAAAGATGAATGGTCTGAGAGTAGAAACTGTTTGCCATGCTGTCCATTCTTGTTTTTATCCTTCATAATCTCCTGCCCGATGGTAGAACGTCAAAGAGGGTTCTGGATAGATGCGTGGGAACCTTGATAACGCTGAGGGCCCTGCGTATGCAGCGTTCCTGATAAATGTTCCCAATGGATGGTAGCGAGACTCCCATGACCCTCTCAGGTGTTTTCACTGTCCTTTCAGAGGACTTCTGGGTCGAAGCTTGGTTTCTCCCAGACCAGATGGAGGGGCAGTTTGTCAGGATGGTCTCAATGCTTCCGCTGTGACATTCAGTTCAGATGGGCGGGGGAGGGGATGAGCCTCACCTGCCTCAGTATTATAGGATGTTGAGGTGCTGCTGTGCCTTCTTGTTCAGCGAGGTGATGTTGAGCAACCAGGTGAGGTAATCCATGATGTGAACTCGCAGGAACTTGGTGCAATTAAATCTCTCTGCGGCGGAGCTCTGTCTTCGCAGAGGGTGTTGGTTCTTCTGCACTTTTCTGCTTTCCTTGGTCTTCTCCACGTTCAGACTTATGCTGTTCTTCCCACACCAATCCACCAGCTGCTCCGCTTCAGCTCTCTACTCCGGCTCATCATCGGTGTTGAGGTGGGAACCACTGCTGGGTCATTCGCAAACCGGTTGACACGGTCTGAGCTGAATCCTTCGATTATGGTCATGCATCAGCCACGGTACAGCAGCAGGCTGAGCACACAGCCCTAGGCATCGGCAGTGTCCAGCATAATGGGACAAGGTTCATTGCTGCCTACACAGACTGACGGCGCTCTTTCCATGAAGAAGTCCAGGATCCAGCGACAGAAGGACGTGTTGAGAGCAAGCGAGTACAGTTTCCCCATTAGATTCTGTGATGATAAACACAGACCTGAAGTCTAAGATCTAACTGCTTCCTCCTGCATCGAACCAGCTAGTGGTGTGTTGTCGCAGCAACAGCCATGCACTCAACGTCAGTAAGACGAAAGAGCTGATTGTGGACTTCAGCAACGTTAAGGCGTAGGAACACAGACCAATCCTCATAGAGGGATCAGAAGCGGAGAGAGTGTTCAGTTTCAATTGCCTGATTGTAAAGTTTTCTGAAGAAATAACCTGGCCATTCAGCTCTAAAAAAGGCCATGCAGCGATTGTACTTCATTGACGTTGGAGGAGATTTCATAAGTCACCAAAAACATTCAAACACTTCCTTAGATCTATCGTGGAGTGCATTCTGATTCGATGCATCACTGTCTGGTATGCGGGGTAGGGTCGGGGGTGCTACTGTACAGGACTAAAAGAAGCTGCAGAGGGTCGTACATTTAGTCGGCTCCATCTTGTGTACTAGTCTACAAAATACCCAGGATATCTTCAAGGAAGATGTCTCATTAAGGCAGCCTCCATTATTAAGTACCCCCAGTACCCAGAGCATGCGCGTTACTCATTGTTGCCACCAGGTAGGAGGCAGAGAATCCTCAACGATTCAGAAACAGATTCTTCCACTTTGCCATCGGAATCCTAAATGGATATTGAACCCGTGAACACGACCTCACATTTTAAAATACATAGTGTGTTTCTTTTTGCACGATTTTAATCTATTCCATATACACATACTGTAATTGATTCACTTTTTTTATTTATTTGCCTTATATATTGCGTATTGGGTTGCACAGCTGCTGCCAAGTTACCAAATTTCACGACACATGCCAGTGATTATAAATCTGATTCTGATTGCGATTCCGGTTCTGATTCTAACGGTATTATCCCTCTGTTCGTCTACATTGTCAACAATCCTGTCATTAGCCCTCCATTGTGCCAGATCCTCTACCTTTTGTAGGTTTTCCGTACAAGAGGATTGGTGTTTCCATACTGGGTCATGAAGAAACCAGTCAATTTACTCTCCAACATAGTTTCAAAGTGTCAGAGGGCTTGTCACATCTTTGTAAACTTCTCAGAACGTAGAGGCGCTGTCATGCTTTCGTCATAATGGTACTTACGAGCTGGACATTGAGAGAGCCTCTAAAATTACAGCAGAGAGGAAATCACTAATATGTGAGCAGCAGGCGGCGGACAATTGTAAAGATTTTAAGAAGACGTCGATAACAGATTTCATGACATAACTGAGTGACGATAAACTGATTCTGATATGGGTCTCTATTGTGGACTGACAGCGGGGAAAGGGCAGGGAGAGGGGTATCATTGTTGGGGATAGAGGGCAGGAACCAGGAAGCACTAGAAAGTCATTTTGTAATAACCAATAAACGCTTTGTTTGGAATCAATTGCTCTTGGTCGGTGTCTTAGGGCTGGATGTGGCGGTAACCGCGCCAGTCGCCTTCCTCGCCGCAGCACTCCTTTCTTGCAACGTGTCCCAGAACCATTCCAGGACACTCCACCTTTGCTATTTGCACCCTCCAAGTTTACAAGCTCGTTGTCCGCTCTACGTTGACAAATGCTTACTGTGTAAAAGTCTAATGTACCCTAGCTATATAAATGTTCCAATGACTTTTGCACGGTAAGGTATTTTTGTTGTTAATAGGCAATTTCATGCTTGTGTATGGAACAGACGCCATTAACGTCAACGGTGATAATTTGCAAAACCAAATGGAATGAAATAAATGTTAAATCATAGCTACATTTACAAACACGAGCAAATCTGGAGATGCTGGTAATCCAAAGCAACACTCACACAACGTTGGAACATCTCAGTCGGCGAGGCAACATCTGTGCAAAGTAATGTATCGACATTTACTCGTGAAAAGGACATAGATTGTGAATTCACTGGAGTGGTCTGTGCTATTTGAGAGCACATCTATTAGACTGGAGGAAATGTTGGAGTCTTTCATGAATGTCTTCCGGTCCTGACGATCATTATCAAACGACATTTTGGGAAACGAGCAAAGATTGCTGTGCCCTTGACGGAGATTGTTTTTCCCTCCATTTCAAAAAGTAATGCATTGCAACGCCGTGATGCAGTAAATATTCTATCACTATATAATGATGTAGAGATCAGGCAGGTAACTGCTGGTGGATGAGTTTTTCAACTGTTGCCAGTCAGCTGATGGATGGGATTCAGATGGGCAGGATTTACCTCCAGAGTAAAGTATTGTCGCCGGCGGTGGGTGGGGGGAGGTGGGTGTCAGATGAAAGAATGGGGTGGGGGGGAACAGTTGACAGGACGCACAAATAAGTGACCAGTGAGATACAGTGTATGGAAGAGTGCCGTGCACAGAGAGAGAGAAAAAGTTTCAAACTGAGCAGAACATTGTGAAATCAGAGATGCATACGGACTCATGAGACTTGCTCTGAATTTCCTGAAGGATAACTTGACTTGCAGGTTAATTCGGTGCTCGAGCAGGCAAACGCAATGCTGGCATTCATTTCACAACACAGATTCGATGCCATGAAGGTGTGTCGGCCTAGTCATTGGGAGTTTTTCAGATAAAGTTTCACGGGTTCATAATTGTTAGGGGAATAACGGATTTTGGGAAAGAGAAGGAGGTAGGGGTTGAGGAACAGATTATCCGCGATGGAAAATTTGAGGAGCACGATGGACCGAGAGCCATAATTCTGCTCCGATATCCTGTGGTTTAATGGTCATACCACTTGTCATTTGACCGTCTGCATTAACCACCGGACATTGACACAACACTTTACCCTATTGATGGTTTATACT
Organism: Hemitrygon akajei; assembly: GCF_048418815.1. NCBI lineage: Eukaryota > Metazoa > Chordata > Chondrichthyes > Myliobatiformes > Dasyatidae > Hemitrygon > Hemitrygon akajei. The sequence goes on along the minus strand of NW_027332049.1, from coordinate 416,912 downwards.
ATGCTGCGTTTATTAAAATTCTTTGTTATCTCCTCATGAACACTCCGGAAAATGAAGCAGAAAGACGCCTTCCTAACTATGCCATGAAAATCACATTTAGTCTTTCTTTAGATTATAACAGAACCTTGTTCAGTCATTCCCTGTTCAGGTAAACAGATTAGAAAGTTGATACCGACTCACTGGAGACAAGTAAACCCGAACGTTGAAGTTAGGACCTCTGTGCATGTGGATGTTGTCTGTTCATAGCGTGTTGAAGGGCGTGCCGATGTAGAGTGCAATCAGATAAATCTCTTTGCCGTGCTGCCCACTCAATCCGAGCAGGAACCAGGCCCGATCTGTTCTCCGGAGTGCTCAGCGCGTATTCCGCCGGTTCGCCTCGAGACGGAAGTATTTCCGCTAGCATTTCCTTTCCCTCCATGTCACAGGAATTTACGGCTCGGTCGGTCACTTGACCGATGGAAATTTACACTAGGGTATGGGTTTCATTATCGCACGCGCTGTGGCTGGGGGAGAACGGGTCATCATGAAAAAAAAACGTGGCGTGCCCTGTCACTCTCGGATTTTAAAACAGTTTTATTCCAGCTGCTGCCATGTTCTCTGAAGACCGCCAGTTCTGCAGTGTCAAGATGGAAAACATTGCGACTGCCTCCGAGAAGAACTTAGATATTATGTTTATCAATTAATGGAATAAATGACATGAACGGATATTTCTTTACGCTGATGAACTGCTGTCCGAACTTGGACTGCGTTACCCCATCAATAAAAGTGTTTGAGCAGGAACTTAATGTCAGCAGCATCTCTCCGGAGCTCGAGCGTCCCTTATGAACATATCCGCTCCAGGGTTGGGGGCAGATGATCGCAGTGATCTGGTGTCTGGCACTGTAGAAGAGCAGTAAGATGAAGAGGACTGCAGTGGTGATAGGAGATCAAATAGTCAGAGGAACGGAGGCCTGATTCTGTCGACGCGATAGTGCACCTGGACGCTATACTTCTCCAAATGTCAGGGTCAGGGAAGTCTCTGATCGGGTCCATGGCATTATCAAGGGGGAGTATGAGCACCCAGATAAAGTACACGGGGAAATAAAATACATGGGGAAATAAGTAGACACTGAAGAGAGATTTTATGGAGCGAGACAGAAAGTGGACAAACAGGACATTCAAGGTAGCTATATCTAGACCACTGCCTGTGCACTCGCCAGTGAACGTAAGGATAGGATGATCTGGTAGGTGCACGTGTGGCTGAAGAGGCAGGGACTCAAATTTATGGATCATCGAGATCTTTTCTCGGGAGGCATCTGTGGAGGCCCAGTTTCTGTATATATTTAAGGCAGAAGTTGATAGATTCTTGATTAATCGGGGCATGAAGGGTTACGAGAAGAAAGAAGATTGGCCTGAGAGAGAAAGTGCACCAGCCACGACGATCAGTCGGAGCAGACACGATGGTCCAATTGGCTGAGAGCTTTTCCTATACGTTATGGTCTTATTGTCTAAAACACAGCAAGACCGGAAGGGTCAGTGGGGAGATAACCCGACAGGACGCGTCTGATCACATAGTGTCAGTGGAAGATGGAAAACAAAGGGATTTGGCGAAGGGTATTTTCCGGGGTGGGGTGGGGGGAGGAGTTGAGTAATGAATGCAGGACCCAGCAGAATATGACAGCGGCATGAATAGCGAGGGTGGCACTTCACATTGGTTTAGAGCGGAACAATTTTCAGGCTTGAGCGCGACACGGGGTCATTTGTTCTCTCATGTAGCTGAATGCACGAACTCCTCTAACCCCCGAGATGGCACAGTGGTGTGTGTGGATATAGGTAAAGTAGACACGTACAACTCGCTGGAGGAACTCAGAAGGGTCTCGGCCGAAACGTTGACTGCTCGTTTCCACGGATGCTGCCCGACCTGCTGAGTTCCTCCAGCGCGCTGTACGTGTTGCTTTGACCACAACATCTGCAGAGTACTTTTATAGTTAAAGTGGAAACGGGTGCATAGTTAAATTATGGGAGAGCTCTGGGCAACGGGGATCCGGCAGAGGAGAGGAGCTGAGACATGGGATAATTACCCATGGTAATGGAGGTTGCCGGCACAGATTTTAGGGGCCGATTGGCCTCCTGTGCTGTGCTCTATTGTGAGTACCGGAACAACCGGCAGGAACGGTACATCCGCACACTACAGTTGGCAGGCAGCGAGTTTACTCCGCGTCCCTCACTGTGTTAACGAGATGGGCGGACAGTCAATCTCCCAGAACTACTACTCCTACTCTGCCCTGAACTCTCAATGATCAACCCTCCGACCCTCCACCCCTTCCTCAGGGGGCCACTGCGCAGGATCGGAAAGGCTACAGGAAGTTGCAGTGTCAGTGAAATTGATGACGGACACTGTCATAGAGTGTTGAGTTCATCAGCCCATATGTACGCCGACATAATTTCCCTCTCTTCTAATGAACTACATATACATTGAAAATACGTATTTAATATTTATATTTCTCAATGTTACATAACTTTATATTTTTGTATTTTACTGTATTAGTGCCGTAAGACAACAAATGTCTAGATATGTGCCAGTGATATTAAACCTGATTCTGACATCCCCACCATAAAGCTCACGACGTTTCCTCCCGGGACCCTCGGTAATTCGACTCTCCGAACTCATACCCCACCAATCAATTCCACAGTCACGCCAAGACACAGCCCACTTCTCAAATTTGTCACTGATTACGTCTCCGAGCCCTTCACCCTCTCTTCACCCCAATCCTTTCTCTCCCTAAACATTCAATTATCACCCCCTCCGACACCTCCACATCACCTCCACCGGCATCCACACCACGCCCCTCCCTGAAAAAGAAGAAAAAATCCCTACCAAAGCAAAGAAAGGTGAGAAAAAGAACATTATTTGTTCAACCCCGGAGACATGCGTCATACAAAAAGCTTCTAAAGATTAACATCAAAGCACCGGCAAGATAAAAAAAATTGTATTAAGAATTTACAATTAGATCGTGGAGGAAATCTATTAATTAAATCAAATGATAGTAACGAGCAAAGGAACCCCATCTTTTCTTAAAATCAATTATAGGTTCAAAGGTTCGACTTCTAATTTTCTGCAAACTAAGACATAGCATCACTTGAGAGAACCATTGTGACAAAATGGGAGCCGACGTATCCTTCCACTTCAACAAAATGGCCCTCTGATCTATCAATGTAACAAATGCAATAGCATGTTGGTCAGACAAACAGATACCACGGATATTTTGAAGAATTATTCCAAAAAACACAGTTAATTTGTTAGGTTATAAATTAATTTTAAGTGCTTTAGAAATTGTAGAAAATAAAACCGTCTTCCAGAACTGTTCCAGTATAGAACAGGACCAAAACATGTGTCTGAGTGTAGCTGCCACAGTTTTACATCTACTGCAATAACTATCAACATTAGGAAACATTTTAGACAATCTCTCCTCCGTCAAATAGTAACGATGCACAATTTTAGATTGAATCAGTGAATGAGTAGCACAGATCGAAGTAGAGTTAACCAACTTTAAAATCCATGTACAGTCCTCCGTCATAAAAGTTAAATTAAGCTCTTTTTTCCCAATCTTGTTTAATCTTAAATAAACGACGCTTATCCCATTGAAATAGTAAATTCTAAATTCTCCCAATGGAACCCTTCATGAAAGGGTTCATTCTCCTAATTGTATCAACCCAATATGTAAGGTAAATTACTTAAATATTTTTGTAAGAAATGTCTAACCTGAAGGTATTGTAAAAAGTGTGTATGAAAGAGAATATTTATCAATTAATTCTTCAAAAGGCTTCAGTCTATCTTCTTCAAATAAATTAAAAAAACTTTATTTTTTCCAAAATAAAAAAAATGGATCACTCAAAGAAGGCTTCAAAAAGTAATTTCGATAAAATAAATACAAAATTTATGTTTTTTAAGATTAAAAATATATTACGGAACTGGAGCCAAATTTGTAAAGAAAGCTTAATCACAGGGTATAAATTTGAATGAGCATCTTTAGCTAATTACACAGGTAAAGCAGCTCCCAATAACGAGATTAAATACAATTGTTTCACAGCTTTCAATTCCATGTCTACAGAAACTGGATGATCAAACCGGTGTAAGCAACAGGACGCATTTCGCAGATTAACAGCCCAGTAATGCATTCTTAAATTAGGCAAAGCGAGACCTCCACCCTTTTTCAAATTTTGTAAGTGACATTTACTAATTCTTGGTCTTCTTTTATTAAAAAAAAGATTCAATCCGATCACAAAGATTTCTTAGAAAAGCAGAGATATTCTTAAATAAATATTAAAATAGTAAAATCATCATTTTGACTATATGGATGGGACCAACAAGTAAAAATATACGTGGGTTCCATCTACTAAGTAAATACGTCATAGAATCTACCAAGGGAACAAAATTAGCTTCATAAAGTTCCTTATATTTTTTATTGATTATAACACCCAAATATCTAAACGATTATAATATAATCGATCCTCGAATATTTTTTAAAAACATATGAAAAAAATAATATACTCTGTCAGTAGGGTGTAAATATCTCCATAATTCAATCAATCCAAAATTGCTCAAAACGGAGTTAATAAGGGACGTGGAGTGATTTCGAAGTCGCTGATTGATTGAGCTCTTCTCAATCAAAGGATTTAAACAAAATTTAAAATCACCACCCATTATCAACATATATTCATTGAAGTCAGGCAGTAAAGCAAATACCTTTTTTAAGGAAAAAAAGGGATCATCTAAGTTAGGACAGTACAAATTGACCAAAACAACTTTCCTGCTACAGATTACTCCTTTAACAATTAAAAATCTACCATAAAAATCTTACTCAATATCCTTTTAAGTAAATATATTGGATTTAATAAAGATTGACGCTCCCTTAGTTTTACTCTGAGAAGTAGAGTGAAATTTCACACCCCTCCACGATCCAAAAAAATCTATTTTGATCTCGCCTCCTGATATGTGTCTCTTGGGCAAGAATTATATCAGGATGGAATTGATTAATGATTTTAAAACTCTTTTTTTCGTTTGATGGAATGCTTCCAACATCGTACATTCTATCTTATTACATTAATCAGTTTAAATACCAGATTATAATTTTATTCTGCTTTACACATGCGCAGAGCACATAACAATATGGAACACATAGTAATCCTTAGTATGGCGTCAGATTGAGCAAATGTGCCCTTGAAGCTGTCCTTCAATCTACGTCATGTCCTACTAATGTAGAAGAGGGCGCACTGGGAGCACAGCATCTGCTCACCTGAAAGGTCGGCTTCGGGATTTAGTGCCGGTGGAGAGATAGCGTACAGGCAGATGTAGTGTTGAGCAAGGTTGCAGGAATACGGGAGACCTGTAGGGAGTGAAGAGCATGATCTGCGAAGCTGGAGACGTGAGAGGGATTGACGTGTCTGGCGGTACAGTCGCTCTGAAAGTAACAGAGGTCGTGCTATTATCCTGCATGCGGAGGCTCGTGGTGCGTTACCTGAGGACAAGGAGAATCAATCTCCTTTAATTATTTGCGGTGTGATGGGTGATGGTGCACGTGATGGAAATAGAGCCGATAAAGATGATGACATCGCCGATCATGGTGGAAGTTGTATTTCAGTTTATTGAAAAAATTCGGACTATTCCGTCTCGTCTGCACCCCACCCCAAATATACAAAGAGGAACTGCTCATCCAAACACATTACAAAATGTAATAGTAGTTTCGCTCGTGTCACTGATGCGAGAGGTACAGACAAGTTTGCCGGGAGGATCAGTGGCATTGCAAACGATGTCGGTAGACAATCTGTCTCTGGAGTTGGCAGGAGAGGCAAGAGTCAGAATGGTAGCAAACAAATTTGAAGGCGGTAGGAAAGTCGTCGGTGTCGTATATGAAATTGACGAGCTCAACGTGCGTGCAGGAAGCAGCACCAGTTTAGTCGTCAATGTGGGGGTTGTACGGATGGGCTCGGGAACACAGTCTCAGGACCATAGTCCAGTAGCTGGACAGATGTACGCGGGCGGGCAACAGGAACGCGCGGTGGTACTGTGAGTTCAATGCACTTTAAAATTGCACGGTGCTCTGATCCAGCAGAAATGGGAAGACAAGCCGGCGAATGTGGGAGGGACCTCTGTATGTAATTGACGCTTGGGAGTTCTGAGTGGACAGAAGGTGCCTACGGAATGGTCAGGTCCGGGTGGGTGAGGCCGCTGACTCAGGACTTCCTCGCAACAATGAGAGTGAGCGGAGATTTTACCACATTTATCAGCTGCTCCCTGAACTTGGTTTGTGTAAAAGCGTAAAGGGCCGTGTTAGTACAACAGCTCAGAAGCTGCAAAATGATGCCCAGCTCTATCAACGACTCGGGCGGAGCCGCAAATGTGGTAAAAATAGAATACAGCCGATTCCACGCAGAAGACACAGTGAAAGGTGCCCACAGCAGGATGAAATTGCCCGAGACGATCAGCAATAAAACAAGGGATTTCCTGCGGTTCTCCATCCGTTTCCGGGAACCCTGAGTCTCCTGCCAGCTCTGCTGGTGACTAAGACGTGCCTGACGGTGAGGTCGTTCTTCAACAGAATCGGCACAAATGGGAATACAGGGGTCAGGAAGTAATAAAATAGGTCAATTGGAGTCATCAAATTTAAATTATAATATCTCTCTAAACAAATGAATGGATAGATTAACGACTTGTATGTCTCTGAGAGACGAAAATACCAGTAAATATTCTTTAAACAGCTGATCATACTCACTGTCCCCAAAACCACGGCCGCAGTTTTCCCGGTGCAATATTTTGTTTTCCGCTTCTGGCAACAAATGGCGATAAACCGATCGAAGGTGAACGTGACGGTGAACCAGACCGAACAGTCGGTGACGGTGTAAATCAGAGCCGCGTGGATATTACACACCTTGGGCATTGAACGGATTAAAACGCGGAATGGAATGTACATAAGTAGAATCTTGCTTAATATCAGGTCCAGCATGAGAACCAGAAGATACGCCACTGCCATGGCAAAAAGGTAGCAAGTGACAACTCTGGAGAGGCCGCACTTTCCCCGAAACAGGATGAATATGGTCACCATGTTCACTGCGAATGAAGGAAACAATCAGGGTAAACACATCAGGAAGGGTTCAATAAAAGCTACATATACAGTAGACCACTTTCTTGTCTGTAACAATGTCAGAAATGATTGTATAAGACAATGGAATATTATCGTATCGTTACCATTCAATAAACCTATACCGTTTGTAACCTAATGTAAACAATGCAATCTGTTGGATCAAATAAATAGCGATGGCTGATGTTTGGGAAAATTCGTAGGTGTTGAGAGAAAAGGAGCTGAATGATGCATCATCTATTCACTCTGCATAATTTCAGCTGTCACGAAATAGGTGTCCTAGCCACACCTCCCCCCCCCCCCCCCCCACGTTAGCTGAAGCGCAGATTTCCGTCCCTGCTTGTTACCCAGGGCGCTGGGTTTGCAGAGACAGCAGCGACCCAAAGTCGTATCATTCTCGAAAGCAGGTGAGTGATTATTAGCTTCAAATCATGGTACAAGGCTCACCGTCTCCTTCTTGTACTTTTGCCTTCATATTTGATGATATTCATTAAATTATCGATAATGCGTAATCTTTTTCAGCACCATTGAACCTGCCTTAGGCTCCAAGTGAGAATTGAAACGATAAAAACATAAAGTAAACTGCTGACGTATGTCGATAGAGAACAGGCGGACACAACTCTGGGTAGAAGTGGAATCATTAAAATAAATGTTCACAGTTAGAGAACATGCATGACATTCTATTGCAGAAGACAGCCAAGGGAGAAACGTGAAGAATATTCTCAGGATATCCCGAGAGCTTATAAGAGGGTAGTTGTTCTGTTTGGAGCAGAAATGAGAAAGACCTCTTTGATCATATGGTAGGTACGTCCTACGGGTCTAGAAGCGTAGGGAGATGGTTAATGTTTAGAAACAGCCTGACATGCAGATGATAGTCACTCCAATTAGTCATGAAAAGACTGGGAGTTTGGGACCCAGTTTAATTGCAAACCGGTTTATTTTATTATTCTTTTTTCCACTTTATTCGGTTCCTTAGAATGTTTCCTCTCACTTGAGCAGTATGTGCATTCAAATATTGTTTCAAACTCTTCGGAAACTGGTCTTTTCCCAAGCAAAAAGCCTGGAAGTATAGCATGGCATATCTGTGAGCTTACAACGGTCGAACGGAAACGGGTGTATCACATCTCATCTTAACTGTTATTCATCTCTATTGTGGTTTGCACTAAGCTTCTCTTAAAGCTTAGAAATGTAGAACAGCAAAACGGGCACGTTTGTTCACAGTGATCATCGCAATATATTTGACAGAAAGGTTATTAAAACTGGTAAGCGTTTGATTACAAGCATATAGGTTATTGTGAAGCATTTTTCTTCGTCACGCAAAACATTAGCAAAGCACAGTTATGCACAGTAGGTGTCGAAGAAAATATCTTGATAGCTTATTCTGTCGGCACCGTTACGTCCAGCCACTGAATACAAGCGACATCTGATTATTTTACTTCAGGCTCTTTATCTGCGAACCCATTGAACAGAGTCCAGATTTAAATTTAAAACGTATAAATCACAAAATGTCTTCGGCGTCAGTGAAACAAATTCCTTTAAACGTTAATGATGTGAAAGCCTGTGCGATGAACACTGGCCGCCCCGTTCTACTCGGTGGGAGTGTAACCACTGAACTATGTATTGACAACAATTACGCTCCTATGTAATTATAACAATTCTATGTAATGATAACAAACTGCTTGCGAAAAAGTATCAAATGATCTTCATGTTTAGAGTTCTAGAAATCATATGAACGTGCCAACACTGAGGTATTGACTGTGTACTTTGTATCTCGCTGAACAAACAACAGTTGTTGCTGGCATGTGAGCGGCCATTAACAATTCAATATATTACGGATGTTGTCACACTTGCCCTGCGGAACCCGCGACAGTGCAATCAATGATGACTGGACATCATCTTTAGTCTTATCGTTCTGCTGAGTGACGTGTTTAAATACAGACATTGACATAGTCAGTGCTGGTGTTGGGGTAGCAGCGACATTACTATTGAGGAATATAAAGGGACTGGCCACGCAGTTTAGTTCTCCGTGTGGGAAGTGATGGGACTGAGTTTGCAGTGGAATTATCACTGTGATCAGGGATGTGTCTGGATCTGCAATGATAATATAGAAATAGCTTCTTTCCCTGAGCCATTAAATTACTGAATCGCATAGAACCCAGAAAACATCCCTTACTACATTTTGTTCTCCTTATACCTTTATTTAATTTAACTTTCTTTAACTAAGCTTAACCTCTTACAATGATTTACAGTTTAATTGTTATGTATTGCAATATACTGCCGCCGGATAACGGCATTTTTCACGACATATGACACTGATATTAAATTTCATTGTAGTTCTATTTTTTTAATTTAGTGATTCGCTTTTAAGATCTGCGGCCTCTAAAGTTATCGCTGTGTAAGATCCCTTTAACGTATTAACTGTGCCTGAGATAGTTGCCATGTTTTAGAAGTGAATGCAAGTAGCCTTCCGCATTTTTGGTAACTTTCTCAATCGACTGTTCAGTGTTACAGTTCCAAATGTTCCGAGTGAACCCTCGACCACCAATCACCTTCCAGATTCCGGCTGACACATGGCGGATCAAGTCTTTCGTCAAATCCCTCTGAATTACCAATCCCTTTACACGACTCTATTAGAACCATAGAGCACTACAGCGCAGAAAACAGGCCATTCGGCCCTTCTAGTCTGTGCTGAAACTTTATTCCGCTAGTCCCATTGACGTGCATCCTGTCCGTAACCCTTTAGACCTCTCCCATCCAAATACCTATACAATTTCTTCTTAAAAATTAAAAGTGAGCCCGCATTTATCAAGTCAGATGGCAGCTCGTTCCACTCTCCCGCCACTCGCAGAGTGAAGATGCTCCATCTAAACCTTTCCCTTTTCACCCTAAAGCCATGTCCCCTAGTCTTTATCTCTCCTCATCTAAGTGGAAAGAACCTATTCGCATTTACTCTTTCTATACCGCTCATCATTGTGTAAACCTTTATTAGATTTCCCCTTATTCTTCTACGCTCCAAGGAATAAAGTCCGAACCTGTTCAATCTTTCCCTCTAATTCAACTCCTGAAAAATCCTTCGGCAAATCTCCGGCAAAATCCTAGTAAATCTTCTCTGCATCATTATATCTTACTGATATCATTCCTATAGATAGGTGACCAGAACGGCACACAATAGGCCAAATTTGGCCTGACCAATGTCTTACATCACCACACCATAACATCCCAACTCCTATACACAATAACCTGATTTATGAATGTCAGGATGCCAAAAGCCTTCTTTAAAACCCTGTCTACCTGTGACGCCACTTTCAAGGATTTACGTATCTGAACTCCCAGATCCCTTTGTTCTTCCACACTGCTCAGTGCCCCAACATTTACTGTGTACGTAGCACCTTGATTTGTCCCTCTAAAATGCAACACCCTCACACTTGAAATTCCATCTGCCATTTTCTGGCCCAGTTTTCCAGTTGGCTCAGATCTCTGTGCAAGCTTTGAAAGCCTTCCTCGCTGTCCACATGGCCTCCAAACTTTGAGTCATCAGTTAACTTGCTGCTCCAATTTAACACATTATCATCTAGATTATTGATATAGACAACAAGCAACAAAGGTCCCAGCACTGATCTCTGAGTCACACCATTAGTCACAGGCCTCCAGTCTGAGAATCAATCATCATCCACTACGACTCTCTGTCTTCTCCTACACAGCCAATTTCGAATTCAGTTTACAACCGCTCCATAGATACCTAGTGTCTGATCCTTCTGAACTAACCTCCCATGTGGGACCTTGTCAAAGGCCTTACTAAAGTCCATGTAGACAACATCTACAGCCTTTCCTTCATCTACTTTCTTGGTAAACTCCTCAAAAAAACGCTACAAGGTTCATTAAGCACGATCTAACACGCACAAAGCCATGCTGACTATGCTTAATCAGCCCTGGGCAGTCCAAGTACTTGATTATCCGATCTCTCAGAACACTTTCCAATAATTTACCTACTACTGATGTCAGGCCCTCCGGCCTGTGATTACCTGGATAACTTTTGGAACCTTTTTTAAACGACGGAACAACATGAGCTGCTCTCCAATCCTCCGGAACCGCACCCGTGGCTAAGGACATTTTAAATATTTCTGCCAGGGCCCATGCAGTTTCTACACTAGCCTCTCTCCAGTTCCGAGAAAATATCATGTCAGGGCTGGAGGATTTAATTACCTTTATTCGCTGTAAGGCAGCAAGCACCTGCTCTTCTTTAATCTCTTTCTGTTCCATGACACTACTGTTTGTTTCCCTTCCTTTAATAGACACTATACCAGTTTCCTGTGCAAATACTGATGCAAACAAACTGTTTAAGATCTCCTCCATCTCGTGAGCCTCCAAACATATACGACCACCTAGAACTTCTAGGGGATCAATTTCGTCCCTTACTATCCTTTTACTCTTAATGTACTTGTATAAACCCTTCGGGTTTACCTTCACATTATCTGCCAAAACAACCTAATGTCTTCTTTATGCCTTCCTGATTTCTTTCTTTAGTATTTTCTAACATTTTCTATACTCTTCAACTGCCTCATTTGTTCCTTGCTGCCTATACCTACTATACACCTATCTTTTTCTTAACCGAATCTCCAACATTCCTTGAAAACCAATGTTCCCTATGCCTGTAACTTTGACTTTAATCCTGTCAGTAACATGCAAATGTTTCACTCTCAAAATGTCGCCTTTGAAGGCCTTCCACTTACTGAACACACCCTTGCCAGAAAACAAATTATACCAATCTACTCTTGCTAGATCATTTCTCATTTCCACAAAATTGGCCCTTCTGCAATTTTGTCTAAATCCGTCTCGTGTTGATTATTTACATCGACAGATATCATTAAAAATGCTGATTATGATGTATTCAGTGTGAAGTTTATGGTCGAAAGTGGAGTTTGAAACATTCTCTGAGCACAATCTGATTTTGAAATGAGCTACGAATCTGATACCAAATTGAATTACCTCGAAACGTTTCGCTTCGTCATCCGATCTAGAAAAGCAAGATATATCATTTGGTTTCCATTTGATATGATTTCCAATCTGGGGTGTAGTGGCGTAGCTCTATAGAAAACAAACCAGATTTTGACAAATTGCCATCTATTGGCTTTAGAATATCGGCACATCAGTTGCATCTTTAAGGTAAAAGCCCTTGTACGGGTTAATCAGTGGTCCTGCATTAGAGGTTAAAGTTGAAGCTGCAGGACAGAAGCATCTGGAATGATTGCCCAACTGGGTTGTTAATTACGCTGTTATCTGTGGCGGAATTGTCAATGCGGTCCACGCAGATAACAACAAAAACAGTAATGTGCTTTCTCAATTATCTTTTTTGTATTACATTATTATTGTATGTTTATTTTCGCACTGTATTTTTGGGGGGGTTTTCTTATCTGTAGTGTTGTAAAATGCATAAAAATCTAATAAAAAACAGTAATGTACAGAATGACGGAGTGTACTGTGTTTATCCCGTTGATCTAGATAATCGAAGATCAGCTGACTGCAGGAATTGCACATGGAGTTGGATACGTCTCCAACTATATTCTATGCAAAGAGGAGGATATTAAAATAAGCATTTTGGAATGCATTTCAGCTGATGGCCAGGAAACGCTGTGACCTTACCACTGTGGACCGTCTTAAGGCTCCAAAGACAACCATATTATCAACATGGTCAACGATGGGCGTGGAATTCTGGATGACATTAGCAGCGTGACCACCAGTAAGATCATCGCCGCAGCTCAGTGAGCTGAAGTCCTGAGAAGTAATGACAATATCAATGTGGACGGTGACGAGTTTTGAAACTGCAGACCATTCTGCTTACTGATTGCAGGAGCCCGTAATCGCTCTGACGTCCCAGCATTGCATTCAACGTGTCTGTTTATTGTCCGCTGTTCTGCAGTTCAGAGTGGCTATCCCAGAGATCGTAGAGATGAGGCTGATTGTGATTGGGCATCACTTTGGGCAGATTCATCAATGTTGTGTTTCACATCCGTCCCTACTACAGAGAACACTTCCTTGAAGTCTTTACTCCTACTGGAGCAAAAATTTCAAATTATTGCAGAATGTTTATCAATAATATGTTTTATTTTAACTTAAAACAACCTCTGGCGTATTCTTTATTACTACATGTGCCTGACTACAACAAGTTAACCACATCTATTTCTGTCTGTAATTAAACTGTTTTGTGATGTGCATTAATTCTCTTTGTTGTTTTACACAGCCTGTTTGAAACAACTCAAACCTGAACATTTATTTGTAGCATTCTTCATAATATTTATGGGTTTTAAATATGTTAGCCGTGTGTTTACAGACATACTCTATATGATAACACTTGTATTTACAATATTATTGTTAGCATTCGACATCAGAAAAAAAGAAACATTTGAATACAGCGTAACGTTATGTCGACTCGATATTTTTAGGTTCCCCGGGGTGATCCATTATCCGCACCAGTGAACACAAGCTGCACCTCATTTCACCTACATTCGTTATCCACGTATCGCTTGAACAATGTCCGGAATTATTTTGGTGCATAAAAAGCAAATAAAAGAGATGTAAGAATCTCCTTTTATCCGCTAGCCTGCAGGTCACTCTTGAGCAGGGGTATCTCCCCTGCTTAGCCCAATACTCCCACTCTACCCCACCGATCAGGGTCACGTTCAGCTATGGGAGGATGTTCCTATGGGCAGCTGGAGTATATCACAGATCCTGGGTATGCGACCATTAACTCCAGACAGACAATTTTTGAATAGTGCTGATTGTCGCTGCGGCCCTCTAACACATGAACGCTCTGTTGCCGTTCTGCTCATTGGCAATAGCGATTAGAATGAGATTGTGGAGGAGATTCTGTGGATGGTATGAGCTGTAGAAAAGGGACCGATTGCACCTAAACCCAAGGGATCTAATGTCCTTTCGTGAAGGTTGGCTAGAGTTTTTTTCAGTTGGTTTTAAATTTATTTGTCAGTGGTCAGGGAACGGTTGTCATATTGCTGAAGATGCGATAGTTGGTTTAGAAACAGAGACAATGTATAGTGAGATTCCTAGGCCGATAGGGCAAAATTGCAATCAAGACTTGCAGTTACAACTTAAAAGGTGGGTAAAATCGAAATGGCTGAAAACTAGAGTGAAGGCGTTATATTTAAAAGTGCGTCGAATACTGCATATGGTAGTAGAACTAGCAGTTAAATATTGCTATAAGTGTATATGATGCTGTACGAAGCTTTGAAAAATTGCTTCAAAGATGATTATAGGCAGGAGCGTAATGTCAATGATACACATTGCAGCAAAAGACCCGTCAAGTAAGTGAACGGGCGGGGTTGCTCTATTGATTAAAGTGAAATCAAATCATTGGACAGAGGTGATATAGGGTCGTGATTCGTTGTAACATTGTGGATGGAGCGAACGAACTGTAAAGGTAATAGACCATGATGTGAGGTATATACCGACCGCCAACAACAGTAGGGACAAGGTTTACTAATTACAACGGAAGGTTGAAAATGCATACCTAAAGGACAATGTAACAATCGACATGAGGGATTTAAATTTACAGCAAGACTGGGAAAATCATGTTGGTGCTGGATTCCAACAGAGAGAATTTTCAGAATGTCTAGATTGGGTGTAGAACAGCTCGTGGTTGAGTACATTACGTAATGATCCATAATTGATTAGAGAGCTTGGTGAATGAAAACTTTGGTGAAAATGAATAGAATATGATCGAATTCACCTTGTATCCTGAGAAAACGGAGCTAAAGCGGAATGCATTGGAATTACTGTGTGGTAAAGGGAATCACAGAGGCATGAGAGAGGAGTTGGCCAGAATTGACTGGAAAAGAACACAAGACAGAATGAACTGCACAGCAGCAATAGCTGTAACTCCCGGAAGGAATTTGGAGGGCACAGGATATATACTTCCCAAACAGGAGATGTCCTCTAAAGGAAAGGTGATACAAAGGTGCCGAACAAGAGAAGTCAAAGGAAACATAATAGCCATAGACTTGCAATTATTAACAAGAATTACTGGAATGGTAGGTGTCTGGGACGTTTGAAAATGCCAATAGAAGGCAACTTCTAAGCCGATAGGCTTAGAGCGTGGATCAGCACTTGGAGCTATGATGTTGTGGCCATTACAGAGGCTTGGATGGTGCAGGGGCAGGAATGGCTACTTCAAGTGCCAGGATTGAGATATTTCAGAAAGAAGGGGCTGGGTGTGGCAGGGTTTATCAGAGATAGTGTCACGGATGCGGAAAAGGGAAAATTAATGGAGTGGTTCGCTACGAAGTCTCTGTGGGTGTACGTTAGGAACAAGAAGAGGTCAGTAACACTACCGGGTGATTTTTTATAGACCACCCAATAGTAAGAGGGATATCGAGGAGCAGATAAGGAGACAGATTCTGGAAATAAGTAATAATAACAGGATTTTGTGGTGGGAAAATTTAATTTCCAAATATTGATTAGCATCTACATAGAATGAGGGGCTGAGATGGGGTAAAGTTTGTTAGGTGTGTTTAGGAACGTTTCTTGACACAACATGTAGATAAGCCTACAGGTGGAGAGACTGTCCTTGATCTGGCATTGGGAAATGGGCCTGGTCAGGTGTCATGCTTCTCAGTGGGACAGCAATTTGGAGATAATTATCACATTTCTATCTCCTTTACCATAGCCTTGGAGAGGGATAGGAACAGACAAGTTAAGGAAAAGTTTAATTGGCGTAAGGGGAACAGGCAGGAATTTGGAAGCATAAATTGGAAACAGATACTCAGGGAAACGTACCGAAGAAATATGGGAAATGTTCAGGAGATATTTACGTGGGGCTTTGATGAAGTAAGTTCCAATGATACATGGAAAGGATGGTACGGTGCGAGATCCGTGGTGCACAAAGGTTGTTGTAAATCTAGTGAAGAAGAAATTAAGAGATTACGAAAGCTTCTAAAACAAGGTAATGGTATGAATGTACAAGATTATAATGCTTGCTGGAAGGAGAGTAAGAATGAAATTCGAAGAACCAAAAGGGGCCATGGGAGGCCTTGGCGGACAGGATTAAGGAAAACCCCAAAGTAGTCTACAAGTATGTGCAGAGGAAGATGATAAGATATGAGAGAGTAGGAGCAATCAAGTGTGACAAAGGAAAAGCGTGTATGGAACCGCACGAAACAGCGGAGCAACTTACTGAATACTGTTCTTCAGTATTCAGTACGGAAAAGGATCTTGGCGATTGTAGGGAGGACTTGCACTGGACTTAAAAAGCTTGATAATGTAGACATTACGAAAGAGGATGTGCTGGAACTTTTGGAAAACATCAAGTTGGATACGTCTCCGAGACCGGACGGAATGTACGCCACTGTGGGAGGCGACGGAGGAGATTCCTGAGCCTCTGGCAGTGATCTTTGCATCATCAATGAGGATGGCAGATTTTCCGGAGGACTGGAGTGTTGTGGATGTTGTTCCCTTATTCAAGAAAGGAAGCAGAGATATCCCAGGAAATTATAGTCCAGTGAGTCTTACTTCAGTGGTTGGTAAGTTGATGGAGAAGATCCTGAGAGGTAGGATGTATAAACATTTGGAGAAAATTATTATGATTGGAAATACTCAGCATGGCTTTATCAAAGGCAGATCGTTTCTTACGAGACTGTCTCAGTTTTTTGAGAATGTGACTAAGCACATTGAATAAGGTAGAGCCATAGATGTAGTGTATATGGATTTTAGCAACGCATTTGATAAGGTACCCCATGCAAGGCTTATTGAGAAAGTAAGGAGGCATTGGATCCAAGCGGACATTGCTTGTGGATTCAGATCTGGCTTGCCCCAAAAACGCAAAGAGTGTTTTAGGCGGTCATGTTCTGCATGGAGGCCGGTGAGCACTTTTGTGCCTCACGGATCTGTTCTGGGAGCCCTTCTCTTTGTGATTTTTATAAATGACCTAGATGAAGAAGAGAAGGGATTGGTTAATAAATTTGCTGATGACACAAAGGTTGGGGGTGTTGTGGGTAGTGTGGTGTGATATCAGAGGTTACAGCAGGACATTGATAGAATGCAAAACTGGGCTGAGAAGTGGTGGATGGAATTCAACTCAGATAAATGTCAGGTGGTTCATTTTGTTGGGTTAGTTATGATGGCATAATTGGGTTAACGGTTCGACTCTTGGCAGTGTGGAGGATCAGAGGGATCTTGTGGTCCAAGTCCATTTGACACTCAAAGCTGCTACGCAGTTTGACTCTGTGGTTAAGAAGGCGTACGGTGTATTGGCCTTGTATTGTGAGATTGAGCTTAAGAGCCGAGAGGTAATGTTGCAGCTATATAGGACACTAATCAGTCCCTACTTACAGCACTGTGCTCAGTTTTAGTAACCTCACTATAAGACAGATGTGAAATCTATAGAAAGAGTGCAGAGGGGATTTAAAGGGATGCTGCCTGGATTGGGGAGCATGCTTTATGACAACAGATTGAGTGAACTCGGCCTTTCCTCCTTGGAGCGACGGAGGATGAGAAGTGACTTGATTGAGGTGTACAAGATAATGAGAGGCCTTGATGGTGTGGATAGTCAGAGGCTTTTCCCCAGGGCCGAATTTGCGAGCACCAGGGGGCATAATTTTAAGGTGCCTGGAACTATTTATAGAAAAAAATGTCAGGGGTAGTTTTTTTTTTACGTAGAGATTGGTGAGTGCGTGAAATGAGCTGCCGGCGGTTGTGGTGGAGACAGAAACGAGTCATTTAAGGGACTCCTAGATGGCTACGTGAAGCTTAGAAAAATAATGGGTTGTGGGTAACGCCTAGGTAGTTGTAAGGTCCTTACATGTCGGCACAGCATTGTAGGTCGAAAGGCCTGTATTGTGCTGTATGTTTTCTATGTTTCGATCTTTCTAACGACAAAGTCATTCTGAACTTAAAGAAGGGATGCAAAAATTAAGCTCGCCAATAATGTTAAAAAAATACCAAAAGTTTCTTCAGATATTTATCCTATGATAGAGAGGCGAGAGTGTATATTGGACAGCTGGAAAGCGATAATGAAGCGATGGGAGATAATAGATTGGCGTACGTACTGAATAAGTATTCTGCATAAATTTTCACCGTGACACAGGCAGTGTGATAGAAGCTCCAGCTGCGGACGTCATGAAGTGAAACCAACATTGTACAGAATAACAACAGAACCAGAGTTATTAAGTGGATAACGTTCTACATACCAGAAATAAATGTCCTGTTACATTAAAAACACATCAGTGAAATCTGAACCCTCATGGTAACGATCATTCAGTAGTCACTTTATCATAACATCACATTAGCTAGTGGACGGTGTTTTTTAAAGTTGTGGATCTTGTGAAGATTTAATAGAACGGAAAACATTATGCACAGCACTGGGTAAGGCATTCTGTGCACGATGTTTTTAGAATCAGAATCAGAATTAGCTTTATTATCACCGGCATGTGATGTGAGATTTGTAAACTCAACAGCAGCAGTTCAATGAAATTCATAATCTAGCAGAGAGAAAAAATCACCCTCATAATAACAAATAAAATGTAACATAACAATAGGTAAACAAATAAACAATTACGTATATTCAATAGATTTTTAAAAAGTGCAAAAACAGAAACACTGTATATAAGCAAAAGTGACATACTCTCCAAAGCTCCAATATCCATTTAGGAATCGGATGGCAGAGGTGAAGAATATGTTTCAGAATCGCTGAGTGTGTGCCTTCAGACTTCTGTGCCTCCTACCTAATAGTAATAGTGAGAAAAGGGAATGTGCTGGGTGCTGGAGGTCTTTGATAATGGACTTGCCTTTCTGAGACACTGCTCTCTAAAGATCTCGTGGGTACTTTGTAGACTAGTGCCCAAGATTGACTAGATTTACAACCTTCTGCAGCTTTTTTTTTGGTGCTGTGCAGTAGCCCCTCCATACCAGACAGTGACGCAGCTTGTCAGAATACTCTCCACCGTACAACTATAGACGTTTTTGATTGTATTTGTTGGTTTGGCGACCTGACACCAATTTGTACTGTGTGAAGGATTACCTCTCAGTCATGACGATCAGGTAGACACAGACAGATTTTGTACTTATTGTAGCAAACTAAAATACAAGTGAATTTTCTCAACAGAAACCTATGCACACACCTATTAATTTTCCCAGACGCCACCACCCGCCCCCAGCACCAATGAGACAAAGGATAGAAAATGTAAAAACTGGGAAAGCAAGATACGCTGGCCACGTGTTTTCCTTGCCCTGATCTAATCTCCACGTGTCATACCTGGGGTAATTTACTTCAGAGATTTGCGATTTTTTTTGTTTTACCTCAGGAGAGTTGTTGCTTCTTTGAATCCGAAGTTTCACTTTTGAACCTACTATAACTGGTGACTGAAGATGAAGGTAATATGCCACCAGCGGAATCCTCTTTTATTTGCTGCCTGGGAAGGAGGTTGACCTTCGCCGCTGGTAAAGTAAGAGAACAAGTAACTTCAGATATCCGTCGAATAGTTGCCGGCCACCCTTCAATCGCCAGTGGCAAATTTATTTTCCTGGTGTCCAGAGCCTTTCTTCCCAAACCGCATCCCACCCCCCAATAAAAACGTTGTTTTTGACCCGTGGTGAACATTATCGAATCTGCTCAAAGATGACTAACTTTGTACTGAGACTTTTCCCAGACGCTGCCTTGTAAATAATGATCCTTGCTGATAGCTGTATCTTTGACATGTCTATGCGTTGCCCATTTCCCTTGTTTAAACTGACAGCCACAGTTACCGGCCTCAAGCATCGAAGGGATGTATAACTCCCTGTAGCTCCTACCTTTAACTTACAGAGCCTTCTAAACGAACTGGAGGACACCTAGCGGCCGTTCCACTTCCTTAACAAGTTCTCTAAGGAACTTCACCGAGATGCACCTGGTACAGACAGGGTTTCCGTGAGGGTGGTCCTCTCCCAGAATTCCGACATCTCACGCATAGAACAAATCACTTCCCCTGGAACTATTTTTACTGCACTAACTGGGCTTCAATAGTAGAGGAACAATAATAAAAAATAAAACAGAAGAAGGAACTCACCAGTTACATATCTGACACACACCTATAATGCCTCTTTCCAATGGTTTGATTTTAGTTCTAAAAACAGAGTAACGCGGTCTCCTCTGCCTTCTAGCCTGTCCTTTCGATACAATGTGTACCCTTTGTTTACTTATTTTGGCATCAGATTGATAATCCTTAATTTAAAATACGACCTCTGCGGATAAACTCACAGAGGTGGTCCACATTGCCACTGACAGATCTTCTGCCCAAATTTGTAATATTAAATGAGCATTCTTCGCTGAAAGGCATTTAGTTCAATCGGACCTTTATGCAGCGCCATAACAGATTGTGTTTCGCTCATTTTACCGGGGCATTATACAAGAAGAATTATAAAGGGCGCGGCGGGATGCCGAACAGCTTCCAGAACCCTGAGCATTTCAAAACTATCGGCCTCAGCAATACAACAGTGTGACACAGCTTTGTCCGCCGGAAACAGACGTCTCATGTTACGACCCAAATGCGAAAATACCCCTGCCTTCATTTTAAGGCAATAATGAAACATTGATTGCGGCTAAATGTAGAAGTGAATTCCTGATTATGCTGCACATTAATTTGTAAACATCTTCATGGGGATAGCTAAGATGAACGTGTACCACACCGTCCCGTTCTGCAACATTTGTTTAGAGAGGGTTACTGTAAAACAAAGTGGCACAGCATGCTGGGGAACTGGAAGACAGTTCTGATATATCAGTTATCGGAAAAAAAGATTGTTAATAACTTATTGTTTTACAAGCGACAGAGGAATTCTGGATTGTGCAATTTTTTCCCCCCAAAAATCCCGAAATAGACGAAGGGCAATTTCAACTGCAGGTACTCGATCGAAATTAAGTTCCACTGATTGGGACCTATTTCTGACAGTCAGTTTGAAAGGTATTAAAGTATTCTATAAATGGATTAACACATCAGTTTCATTTTCAGTTAATTCCTCATTCTAAGTGTTAAGAATAAATAATTGACTACAATTTCTCGGAGAAATCTGTACTGTACATTTTTATTTCAATGTAACTGCAGTCAATGTCGTACTGGGACAAGGACAAACGTCTGAATATTCGAAGGTATGACGCTCACGTTCCAGGGCAGCCTGATGCTACATGTGGCAAGACGTAGAATGACCACAGTGAATCTGATTGGTTGAGAGGGTGGAAGCGAGCTTTAGGAACTGTCTCACACTAACACAAAGGAACATTTAATTAACCTGTTACCCAAAATCGGTGGGAGAAAATAGAGAATGGTATAATATGTATTCAGTCCAATAGGAAAATCACAGAGAAGGTCGCCAGTGAATTGAATTGTCAGCTGAAAATCCAAGAACATTTGTAGGTGACTGGAGAAACGGATGCGATATGTAGTTGAGTCACAATAATTTCGAAAGGATAATAAACTTATAAGACATCGGAGCAAAATTAATTCGCTCACTCTATCGAGTTCGCTCCGCCATTCCATCATGCCTAATATATTATCCCCATTAGCTACATTCTGTTGTCACAGAACATCGAAGTCTAAAGCGCATTACCGGACCTGTAGTTCATTTTGTTGTGCCGAACATATAGCCTACTCTAGAAACTGCTAAAATTAGCCTGCTGCATAGCCCTCTATTTTCCTAATCCCTGCACCAAACTATTGTATGCGCCTCCACCACCGTCGCCGGCGGTGCTTTCCACGCACTTTCCACTATTTGAAAACTAACCCCTGATATCTCACTTGTACCTACTTCCAAGCAACTTAAAATATGCCCCCTCGTGTTAGCCATTTCAACCTTAGGAACAAGCAACTGGTTATCACACGACCAATGCCTTTATCAGGCCTCTCATCCTCCGTCGCTACAAGTTTACTCAACCTATACTCATGAGGCCTGCTCTCCAATTTACACGGTATCCTTGTATATCTCCTCTGCACTCTTTCTATAGTATCCACATCCTTCCTGTGGTGAGGTGACCAGAACTGAACACAGTGCTCCAAGTGGGGAGAGACCCAGGTCTGGTATTGCTCTAAAATTAACTCGCGGATATTGAGATAAGTTCAACGGTTGATCGAGGCCTTCTTAGTAACACTATTAACCTGCGCAGTTGCTGTGAGTTTTCTACGGACTGTAACCCCAATATCTCTCTGTACCTCAACAGTGCCAAGAGTCTTTCCTTTAATGCTTTATTCCTTCTTCAATTTTGACCTACCAAACCCAACCACTTCACACACATCTGGGTTCGGCTCCATCTGACAGTCTCAGTCCAGTTCTGCATCCTGTCTTTCCGCTGTAACCTCTGACAATCTTCCAGACGATCCACAACAACCCCAATCTTTCTGTCATCAGCAAACGTTCAAAACTATCCTTCGACTACTTCATCCGGGTCATTTATAAGAATCACAAAGAGGAGGGATCCCACAACGGATCCCTGCGGAACACCACTGGTCACCGAAAACAGGCAGAAGAGGAAACATCGAGCAACCACCCTTTGCTTTCTACAGGGAAGCCAATACAGGATCCACCGAGCAGGGTCTTCTTAGACCCCATTCCTCTTCACTTTCTAAATAAGGTTTTACTGAAAGAGAGCGAAGGCAGATCTGTAGGGACCCGAAGTGTTGGTTCAGAACAGCAACGTTTCCAGTCTGTAACAGTTGTTAATATGTTTGCAGAATAAAGCAGGTTTTTTTCCTTTTTTTTCGGAATTGGAATATTATTTGACCCTTTCATCTGTGAGGTACAGTTTCTAAAAAAAAAATCAGAATTAATTTCGCTGGGGAGAGTAAAACATCTTTCAGCTACTCTGTGAATCTATTCTGGGTCATGCCGTAAATAAATGTATTTGTGAAGCTACTGAAATTCTGAATCACAGAACCCAACATTGTTCCTTAAAAAGCCGAATAGACATGGTCAGGTCTGTGGAGAAGCATCGCATGAGAATGAAGACCAGAGTGGTTGACGCTCAACAGAGAAGGAAACTCATCGACAGGGTGAAGAGCAGAATGGTGGATTGTCTACAGCTCTCTATCTCCGGATCTCGCTGTTGCCCGGAAATACCCCGTCCCTTGAGACCCCTGTGGTCTCTGATCGCCTGCAGAATCTGTCTGGAGATCACAGCATTGCGGGTCAGAATGAGGAAGAAAGGAGTAACGGTTTCAACAGACGGTCCACCCAATAAAACCCCTCAAATGATTTCGAAAAAAGAATTACAAGTCTACCGTTACAGAGCCAGTTTCCACTCCCGAACGACGTTACCGTTTTCATAAACAGTTAATAAAATGGGATATTTTTTAAACAGAAACCAACAGATGTTGCACCAATTACCAATTCCGCAACTTTGTGGGTGCAATATTTTGTATTAAATGTAACGGAGCAAATGACAACAAAGTGATCGAAAGTGAAAGCGACAGTGAAGCACACGGAGCAATCAACGGCCACGTGACACAGGACGTAGCTGACACTGCGTTGTACCGGACGCGCTAAAGTCTATATACTTGACCAATCTGTTACAACAGGACTTCGATAATCACCACCATTAGATCCGCCACAGCCATCGCCACCAGGTAACGACGGACACATTTGGACAGACCGCATTTTCCTCGGCAGAGAATGGTGATCGCCACAGGGTTAACTGCGGCTAAACGAAACAGATCAAAAACATTTTTTTTAAATCAATCCGCCATTTGTATAGAAGTCCAGACATCTTCTGTTCACTTGATATAAAGTCCGTCATTTGCCTCTAATGGACTTTATCACTGGGAGGAAGGATATACCTGTGTTTATGCGGTTTACGTGAACACCTGTCCAGCGCATAAAGCGCGTTATAGTAGCATATATTCATATAATCGCTTCACGTTCACCGAGGCCGCAGCTACGAGTAGAGTGCAGGATTGACACAGCCCAATATTTCCAAGCCGACCGACATGGCCATCTGAGCTGGTCCCGTTTGTCCACGTATGGATCACATCTCTGTCAACCTTTCTCTTTCATGAAACTATCCAGGAGTCTTTTAAATATTGTTAACGACCCTGTAGCATCCACCTGCTTTGTCAGTCTGTTCCACGTACAGATCACATTCTTTTTGATAAAATGTCCCTCGGCATCTAACTACATCTTTGTCATCTGAACTTAAACCTTCCTCCGTAGTTCATGTTTCCCCAAACCTATTGGAGAAAAAAACACATGACTGCACACATTAACTGTATCTACACACCGTCAGGAATTAACACACCTCTATGAAGTCCTGCTCCAAACGTCTCCTGAAGGACTAAAATGCTACTCGTCCGAATCCGTCCCTGTGACACGGCGACACTCCTCACTACAACTCAGACACTAGAGTCATTACAGCATTTTTTTAAATACTGTCTACATTCCTTTCAACATATTTCTACTTTTCATAAACAGAGCGATACAAAACTGCGCAATACTCGAAGCACTTTATCTCCAAAGACGGGCATGGTGTGACTAATGCGCGGATAGAGATTCATAGAAAGACGGTATTAAGAAGCAAAGAGCCAGAGATTCTTTGGAAGAAATATCAGGATGTCTTTCTCATTAAAACGACATCCTCCAATTTGCGCTTCTTTCCAAAAGTCCTGATTCTGAACCCCGATATTTTTCAAGATTCCCGACAAGAACCCCGATAAGTCAAGATTCTGAACCCCGATATTGCACGGCAACAACGTTCCCTCTTTTTGTTTCTCTGCTGGGCGGGTTCAACCATCGCCTCAACGGGAAAGTATTACACTGACTGGTAATTGAGCTCATTGTAAATGCTGTAAAGGAGTAAATGATGCCCGGCCCTCAACACAACTGACAGACAGAATGGCCAAATTGCAATGCTTTGACCAGACGGCGTCGGTGTTCAGCTGCCAGCTACTTGCTAAAAATGAAATATCGCCTTCCATTCTGGCTATTGTTGCTGCTTGTATCAGCGTCCTAACTTGAAAATCCGAAATGTAAATACACTGAAGATCCAAGCTCTTTCAAATACAGTTCGGGGTATGTTTACCATTCAGAAAACTTAGGAATTGTAAACTCTACGACATAACTTATTTCAGGGATTTTAACAATAATATGAACAAATATTTCAGAACTGTATTAGAAAAACCTCCCTTATTATTTGTGGCGGGATGGGGTAATGGTACACTTGACGGAAATAGGACAGAGACTGACGATGTCATCGCTGTTCATGGTGGAAGGGAATTTCAGTTTATTGTAAAATATCGGACTCTCCCCTCCTCTCTGCACCCCACCCGCAATGTCCTGAGAGGAACTGCTCATCCAGAGAAATGACAAAATGTAACAGCGCTTTCGCACGTGGGACAGGAGGAGGTGCCGCAGGAGGTTGCCGGGAGGATCAGTTGCATATCTGAAGGCTGTGGGGAAAGTTATCGGCGTCGTAGATGAAATTGACGAGCTCAGCGTTGGTGCAGGAAGCAGCAGCAATTCATTCGTCAATGTAGAGGTTGGACGGATGGGTTCGGGAACACAGAGTCAGGACCATAGGCTCGTAGGCAGACCGATGTACGTAGGTGCAACTGTGGCGCACAATGCACTTTAAAATTGGAGGGTGGTCTGATGGAGCAGAAATGGGAAGACAAGCCGGCAAATGACGGAAACACACTGAGTCTGCGTGAGTATCCTCTGTGTGTAATTGACGCTTGGGAGTTCTGAGTGGAACAAGGATTGCTCCGGCCTAGTAGGACAGAAGGTGCCGGCAATATACGGAACTTTGGTTATTTCCGGATGGGTGAGGCCGCTAACTCACGACTTCCTGTCAACAATCATGGCAAGCGGAGATTTTACCACATTTATTAGCTGCTCCCTGAACTTGGTCTGTGTAACGGCGTAGAGGGCCGTGTTCGTACAACAGCTCAGAAGCTGCAGAATGATGCCCAGCTCTCTCAGCGAATCGGGCGGAAACACATATGTGGTAACAAAAGACAGCCGTTCCCACGCAGTGTACACAGTGAAAGGTGCCCACAGCAGGATGAAATTGCCCGAGACGATCAAAAACAAAACCAGGGATTTCCTGCGTTTCTCCATCTCCGGGTCTTTGGTACTCTGTCCATTTCCGGGAATCCTGAGTCTTCTCCGAACTCTGCTGGTGAGTAAGACGTGCCTGACGGTGAGACCGTTCGTCAGCAGAATCAGGGCAAACGGGAGTACAGGGGTGACGAAGTAGTAAAAGAGATCAATTACAGTAGATTTCCTTAGAGTAATAACAAACCATCTCTCACTGCAAATGAATGGATCAACTAGCGGTCTGTAGTAATGTGAGAGCCGATAATACCAGTAAATATTCTTCAAACAGCTGATCGCAGTCACTGTACACAAAACGACGGCCGCAGTTTTCCCGGAGCAATATTTTGCTTTCAGCTTCTGGCAACAAATCGCGATAAATCGGTCAAAAGTGAACATGACGGTGAACCAGACCGAACAGTCGGTGACGGTGTAAATCAGAGCAGCGTGGATATTACACCCCTTGGGCATTGATCGGAGGAAAACGAGGAATGGAATGTACATAAGCGGAATCTTGCTTGATATCAGGTCCAGGATAAGAACCATAAGATCCGCCACTGCCATGGCAACCAGGTAGCAAGTGACAACTCCGGTGAGGCCGCACTTTCCCCGAGACAGGATGAATATGGTCACCATGTTCACTGCGAACGAAGGAAACAATCAGGGTAAACACATCAGGAAGAGTTAGCTTAAAACAGCATATATTGTAGACAATTTTCTTGTCTGTAACAATGTTAGGAATGATTGTAGAAGACGGTTGAATATAAACTTAGTGTTACCATTCAATAAACCTATACTGTTTTCCAAACTACTATAAACAGTGCAATCTATTGCACAACAGATAACGATGGCTGATGATTGGGAAATTTCGTACGTGTTGAGGGAAAGGGAAACTATCCTGAAGTAAGTGTCCATGACACCCGTGGCATTTAGTTGAAGTGCAGATTCCCGTTCCTGATTGTTACCCAGGGCGCCAGGTTTGCAGAGAAAGCAGCTGCCCAAAGCCCTGTTATTTCATCTCTCGTCTTGCCTGCCGACATTGAATGAGTGATTACGACTTCAAATCATGTTATAAGGCTCACCGTTTCCTTTTTTGTTACTTTCGCCTTCATATCTGTATGCTTGTGACGATATCCGAAGGATTAGTCACTATGGATTGTACCTTTACTTCAGAAAGAGAGAGAGAGAGAGAGAGAGAGAGAGAGAGAGAGAGAGAGAGAGAGAGAGAGAGAGAGAGAGAGAGAGAGAGCAACGAACAGCCGGTGGGTTGCCATTGTTACGGCAGGGCGGAGTTATATGATGGACAGCCTGTGTTCAGCAGTTGTGGAATATATACAAGGTCAACTGGCTTTGTAATCAGACACACGAGACACTCAAGGAAGACATTGACACCGGATGAGTTTTGTGTGCCCACGAGAAGGGTGGTGCTTTTGCTCACAGTCTGGACAAAGGGGTGACCGGTGGAAAGCTATCGGTGTGTTTAACCCTTGTCTGAGTTGATAGCTAACCGCGTGAAAACGCCATTCTCTTTGCTGCGGTCGCAGTCGACATTGGAGGACAACATGGAAGATAAACGGCATCGCATAAGCCCTGGGAAAACAAATCACCTCTCTCTCCTCAATTCTACTCAATTTACCATCACGAACTGAACTGACTTCATATCTACACCATTCGGAAGACTGCATCATTCGCTACCTCTGCTTGCAGACGTTTAGGAACTCTAGTTACTCGCTGATATATGCCTATACTCTGTTACCCTGTTTACCTGATCTTGTTTTATATGATTATTTTATGTAGTTACTAATAAAATAGAGTTTGTACCGGAAACTCAGTCTGCAGCTGTGTTCCATTTCTGCTGGCCCTTTTAACCCGTTACGGGGTAAGTAACAATTCTACTCAGTAAAGTCTCAATAATGCGTTTTCTTTTTCAGCACCATTGAACCTGTCATAGACTCCGAGTGACAAATGATACGATAAAAAAAGTAAACTACCCACGTACATGGATATAGAACGGGCGAGCACAACGCTGGGCAGAAGCGGAATCCAAAGAAATGTTCCCAATTACAGAACGTCCACGGCACGTTATTGCGGAATGACAGCCAATGGGGAAACGTGATGAAAGTTCTGAGTATATCCCAAGAGCTTAAAAGAGGGAGGTAATTCTGTTCTGAGCCGAAATGCAAATGACCTCTTTAATAATATAGTAGGCACGTCCGAAGGTCCTAAGAGCGGGGTAAACCTGGTTCATGTTCAGGAACAGTCTGATGTGCAGATGATAGTCACACCGATTAGCCACGGAAAGACTGGGAAGTTGGAAGCCAGTTTAATTGCAAAGGAACATCAAGTGAGGAAGCAACTTGTCTCACAGCAGATATACCTGAGTCGGAGATAGAGCGGATGGAAAGGGGGTATCCTGTCAAAATGTAACGTTTCAGCCTCTCAGAGACAGGCTGCTGTGTGTAAGTTCACACATCAGAAATTTGACCTTTGCATCCGGAGCATTAACGTTTATGAACAAGAAAATCTATACTTACAAGACATTAGCTACACCCAAAATTACTATATGATTGCCACCATCTATAAAACAGTCGTTCCGGCGCCGTGAACACCGCTCATGGAAATCCCTCAATGTGCCCGCAACGAGCCCGTGCTCCCTCTCCAATGACACCCGGGCACTGACGTACACTCGGAAAAGGGGTAGGCAGTCGGCCCTGCCAGCGCCCTTCATCGTCCGCCGCCTAGACCCGTAACTGGCCATCTTGGCCAAGCCCAGGAACAATCCGACCAGGAGATCCTCGTCTCGACTCGCCCCCTTCCGTACTGGGTGCCCGGAGATGAGGAGCGCGGGACTAAAGTGCAGCCGGAAACTCAGCAGCGGCCCTTCGGAGCATTAACTGAGACAGCCTGATCACAGCACGCCGTCATAAGCCATTCGATAATGCCTGATGTATTTCTCTCCCAACACCGTTTTCCTGCCTTCCCTAAACTTTTTATGCCCATATTCATGATGAAGCTATTCATTTCCCCTTAAAATGCATCCGATCTGTTGGCTTCGGCAACAGTCTTTGGCAACAAGATCGTTGTACACATTGCTTCTGAAATTCCCCCTCAGCTCTGTTCCGACGGTAGCATTCATCTATTCTGAGATTGCACTCTCTGGTCCTAGACTCTCCCACTGTTGGGTCGATGCTCTGCACGACGTCTCGTTCTGTGCCTTGTAAATACAGGTAAGCTTCTCCAGTTCCCCGATCCATTCTCCTCAACACCGGAGAATACAGGCACAGGGCCATCAAACACGCCTCATGCGTTAAATCGTTTATTCTCCTAAACCTACTCTGGATGATCACCATTGCCAGCACATATTTTCTTAAACAGGATTCCTGAGGACAGCAAATTATCAAAGTGCATAGAGCAACAAATTGCTTAATTTCATCTGGTATGTGCAAGAGAAGCATTCATTATTACTATCGGAGGTACACGTGAGAAGGTAAATGTGCAGTTAAGTTATCTTTGGAAAGACACTCACCGGGAAGAGCAATGATAGCGAGGACGGGGAAGAAAATCACTTTAATTGCTTCTAAAGCATGCGCGACTCGATAATCTACCGTTATCCAATCATAATCTGCAGAAATATATGGAACCATCCAGAAGATACTTTTTCCCATTTCCCGTTATGTTCCGAGCTGTCCTTCCCGGACTCTGATCCATGACAGAACGAGCCAGTCCGTCCTGACTCTCCTCTCGGTGCCGCTCAGGATCTCTGTCCGTGACAGGAGAGGCTGCTCTCGCTGAAACTGAGGGAACTGTGAGAAAGGGACTCTTATTAATAAGAGAGAGAAAAACCCTCCGGTGACGTCAGCAGTCTACCTGGGATTAACGCGAATTATTTTCTATGAAACGACAGGAAGAGTTAACCCTTGGCTTACCCAGTAGTTGAGTAGACGAGCAGTGTTGTTCTTACGTGGCTTGGAATTTCAAAAATAATAATAAATCTCACCGCATTTCGGAGGATTTAACAAAGTTTAAAACAGAACAAAATCGTCTGAAATAATTGAAGATTGTATGTATTTTCATTTAAAATTCCTGTAAGGAAAGAGTTAAATTAATAAAAAAAAATCACATATGATTCCTCTTCGGTTTGCCTGTAACGGAGGAATAAAAAAGAATGGTTCTGAAACAGAACACCGAAAGCTTGGAATGCGGAAGTTTCATGAGAGAGAAAAGGACTATCAGACTTCTGTAGAAACCTGCTCTCATGTTAGACAGGAGTAAGAAGTAGACATGAAGGGCAGGCAAGTGGAAGGAGAGGGAAGTATAGAGAGAGAGTGAGAGAGAGAGAGAGAGAGAGAGAGAGAGAGAGAGAGAGAGAGAGAGAGAGAGAGAGAGAGAGAGAGAGAGAGAGAGAGAGAGAGAGAGAGAGAGAGAGAGAGAGAGAGAGAGAGGGGGGAATACAGGGGCAAGAATGTTGGAATTAATTGTCCGAAACTGGGTTTCCTTCAGCACAATGCGGATCAGATCACTGAGTGATCGATAAGTATTCTTTGTACACTATCGTTCTCTGGTTCTACAAGTGGCTAATTAGTATTTCTCATGTCATGCTGATATATTAGATATGGTAATAATCTTCAACATGTGTACAGTGCCTCACTTCCTTGCGAGTTCCTGATGCTGTTGAATCCGAAAGGAACAAGGGAAAAATTTAAAAACAATCTCCTTACTGCCCATACCCGTACTCGTACCCATACAAGAGTCCACGCCGCAGTCATGCAGATGTTATCGCTGTGTGGTAGCTGATGATGTTTCGCTCTGTGTAAAATGTCGGTGTGGTAGGCTGGACTTAAATCCAGAGGCATCGGCATATTGTATGAAATATTTTTGTATATATTGGCAAGAAATGTTGATGCTGTGTCTTTGCACAATTTACCTTCCACTGAAGATCACACAGAAACAAACAGCCAGCAGTGCTCCAAATCGGTTATTCGGTTTATTTTATTATTCTTTGTTTCTCGTTTATCGATTCCTTAGAATGTTTCCTCTCACTTCAGCAGTATGTGCATTCAACTATTATTTCAAAATCTTTGGAAACCGGTCTTGTTTCCTTGTTGCCGTAGGCTGATAACATGGCATATCTCTGAGCTTACAAAGGTCGGACGGAAACGCATGAATCACATTTCCTCTTAACTCTTATTAATCTCTCTGGTGGTTTGCAATAGCTTCTCATAAGGATTAGAAATGCGGAATCAGCGAAACGGGCACGTTTATTCACATTCGTCATCGCAATATTTTTGACAGAATGGAGTTTAAAATTGGCAAGCGTTTGATTAAAGGCATAAAGGTTATTATAAAGCATATTTCTTCATGAGGCTAAACATTAGACAAGCAAAGTTTTGCACTGTAGGTGTCGAGGAAAATATATCATTAGATTCCTCTTTCGGCACCATTACGTCCAGCCACTCAATACAAGCGGCACCTGATTATGTTAATTGAGGTTCTTTATAAGCGAATCCACCGAACGGATTCCAGATTTAAATTTGAAGGTATAAATCACAACTGTCTTCGGTGTAAGTGAAACAAATTCCTTTAGGCATTACTGATGTGTAACCATGTGCGATGAAAACTCGCTAATTTGGTCTGCTCTGTCGGAGTGTAACCACTGTGCGATGTATCGACAACTATAAATCACAGCGTGCGTTCTTGCCCAACAGCTTCAGTGAAAAAGCATCGTATGATTTGGATGTTTAGGGTACCAGAAATCCCATCAACGATGTAAATACTGAGATATTGACTGTGCAGTTTGTATTTTGCTTAGCAAACGACAGTTATATTTGCTGACATGTGAGCGGCCATAAGCAATTCAATGTTAAACGAATGTTGTCATATTTGCCCTTCGGAACCCGTGACCGTGCGATCAATGATAATTGGACATCATCTTTAGTCGTATGATTCTGCTGAGTGACGTGTTTAAAGACAGACATTGTCATGGTCAGTTCTGATGTTGGGGTAGCAGTGACATTACTAGTGCGGAACATAATGGGACTGGTCATACAGTTTACTTCTCTGTCTGGACAGTGAAGGGACTGGATATGCAGTGAAATTATCAGTGTGATCAGGGATGTGGGATTTAATAAGTAGGCGCGCTGTAATTCTCGCAAATGATGTGTCTGGATCTGCAATGATAATATAGGAATAGATTCTTCCCTCAGACAATAAATTTCTGAATCGTATAGAACCCAGAAACCATACTTGTTCTCTTTATACCTTAACTTAATTAAACTTTTTTTGACCAATGTTAACTGTGATATACAGTTTTAATTGTTATGTATTGCAATGTACTGCTCCCGCATAACGGTACATTTCACGAAATAAGCCACTGGTATTAAATTTCATTCTAGTTCTATTTTTTTTAATTTAGTGATTCGCTTCTAAGATCAGCGGCTGCTCAATTTGGCGCTGCGTAGGATCGCTTTAAGAAATAGACTGTGCCTGTAATAGCAGTGATGTTCCAGAAGTGAAAATAAGTTACCTACCTCACACTTGGTATCCTCTTCAATCGACTGTGCAGTGTTACACTTTCGAATGTTATGAGTGAACCCTCTACCACCAATCACCTTACGTAGTGCGTCCCAGATTCCTTTTGACATATGTGATTAAGCGTTATTATGACTCCTACCCTGCACGTGTGAGTACTGCTATGACAACGGAGGAGATTTTCGTGCCTGGTACTGGAGTACCCACTCATTTTACTGAACACCGTGTAGTTTTCAAAAGACTCAAAAAGTCTGATGTTTTGGAAAATATTGATGGAAAAATTCAACATTTGCAGTCAAAGCAGCAAAAACAACCGAAGAGCTTAATTGACAAGTATAAATATTTATTCCATGATATTCTAAGACTGTGCAAGTGTACATGGACAGGAGGAGGAGTATAGGAAACTGATACAGGACTTTGTGATATGGTGCAACTCAAACTACCTGCATCTCAATATCACCAAGACCAAGGAGATGGTGGTGGACTTTAGGAGATCTAGGCCTCATATGGAGCCAGTGATCATTAATGGAGAATGTGTGGAGCAGGTTAAGACCTACAAGTATCTGGGAGTACAGTTAGACGAGAAGCTAGACTGGACTGCCAACACAGATGCCTTGTGCAGGAAGGCACAGAGTCGACTGTACTTCCTTAGAAGGTTGGCGTCATTCAATGTCTGTAGTGAGATGCTGAAGATGTTCTATAGGTCAGTTGTGGAGAGCGCCCTCTTCTTTGTGGTGGCGCTTTGGGGAGGAAGCATTAAGAAGAGGGACACCTCACGTCTTAATAAGCTGGTAAGGAAGGCGGGCTCTGTCGTGGGCAAAGTACTGGAGAGTTTAACATCGGTAGCTGAGCGAAGGGCGCTGAGTAGGCTACGGTCAATTATGGATAACTCTGAACATCCTCTACATAGCACCATCCAGAGACAGAGAAGCAGTTTCAGCGACAGGTTACTATCGATGCAATGCTCCTCAGACAGGATGAAGAGGTCAATACTCCCCAATGCCATTAGGCTTTACAATTCTACCGCCAGGACTTAAGAACTTTTTAAAAGCTATTATTAATGCTTTTTGAGATAGTGATTTAGATGCACATCATATTTTTTTTTACTGAGTTAAGTATTGTATGTAAGTAGTTTTGCTACAACAAGTGTATGGGACATTGGAAAAAAAGTTGAATTTCCCCATGGGGATGAATAAAGTATCTATCTATCTATCTATCTATCTATCTATCTATCTATCTATCTATCTATCTATCTATCTATCTATCTATCTATCTATCTATCTATCTATCTATCTATCTATCTATCATGTCATTGTAAATTCAGGCCAGACTATTAAGCAGCTTCCCTACAGAGTGACCTTGGAGGAAACAAGCTGGTACAAGAACTGTTTAAATGGCTGTCTACAGCCAATCTCACAGTGAACCTCACCGAAAGTGAGTTCAACCATGCCACGCTCACGTACCTGGGGTATGTGGTAGGACAGGGGCAGCTGTCCCCTGTGCAGGCGTAAGTACAGGCTATTTCTGAAGTTCCCGTCCCGACTGATAAGAGGGCTGTGAGAAGGATTTTGGGAATGGTAGGGTACTATCGGTAGTTTTGTAAGGACTTTGCGGATATTGCCCTCACTCTTACAAAGCTCTTGCAAAAGAATGAAAAGTTTGTGTGGAGAAATCCTTGCCACGAAGTCTTTGAGAGTCTGAGAACTATAATATGTTATCACCCTGTGTTGAAAGCGCCTGAATTTTCAAAACCCTTCTGCCTAGCAACAGATGCTAGTGACGAAGGGGTCATATCGGAATGACCACATCAGTACAACGGAACAAGAAGACAACCGAAGGTTTGCCTGCTGCAGCTGCTTACATCTCGCTCGCTCTCTCTCTGCAACGTCACACCAGCATCTATTTCGACCTAAACTAAACCGTACTGAACTGCACTTTCACCATCTCCTAAGACTATTCATTCACCCCTAGACTTTTGAAGAGCTTGGTTTTTGATTCCTTTTACCACATCTCTCTATATAAATATATATAAAATTATATAGAATATAAAAATATTATATAATATATACTTGTGTATATATATAAAATTCTAACCTGTAACATATACATATATGCATTTTGTACTGTATTACATAGTTTGCTAATAAACTTTATTAGTAACAAGTAATTACAGACTCCAACTTGTCTTCCATTTCTGCTGGTTTGTTAACCCAGTTACGGGGTACGTAACACTATGTGAGAGCGTGGGTTTCATTCTGTATCTGTCAGTCTCTGCTACAGTGTGAGATTGTGGGTTTCATTCTGTATCTGTCAGTCTCTGCTATAGTGTGAGAGTCTGGGTTTAATTCTGTACCTGTCAGTCTTTGTTACTGTGTGAGAGTGTGGGATTTATTCTGTATCTGTCAGTCTCTGTTACAGGATGAGATTGAGGGTTTCATTCTGTACCTGTCAGTCTCTGCTACAGTGTGAGATTGTGGGTTTCATTCTGTATCTGTCAGTCTCTGCTACAGTGTGAGAGTCTGGGTTTAATTCTGTACCTGTCAGTCTTTGTTACTGTGTGAGAGTGTGGGATTTATTCTGTATCTGTCAGTCTCTGTTACAGGATGAGATTGAGGGTTTCATTCTGTACCTGTCAGTCTCTGCTTCAGTGTGAGAGTGTGGTTTCCATTTTGTGTTTGTGAGTCTCCGTTACTGTGTGAGAGTAAGGGTTTCATTTGGTGTTTGTCAGGCTCTGCCCGAGCTGAAAGCGAGTCGTCTCTGTCAAGTACCTGCGAACATCTGTTTCAGTGTGTGCGGCGTAAATTTCTCTCCATCTTTCCCGCTCTTCCTCAAATCAAGTAAATATAGTAAATCTAGTAAAAGCATTAAACTAGATTGTGTATTCCCGGTGCTATTTGCTAGAACAAGCGTCTTCTGCAGTTGGTGATGTTAAACGTGGGAGATGGACAATGCACTTATGAATGATGACGTGTTATGGAGCAGTACGCCCTGTGTAATAGAGTCATATGGCAAACAGACCGTTCGGCCGACTTCGTTACTCAACCACATAGAGCCAAGTGAGCAGCGCCTGATCTGAAACATTCTATGGCTTGGCAACACCACTTCTTATATTTTGGATGAAAATAAACTGAATATTGAAATTAATCATTTAAGTAAATAAGTGCGTAAGTAAGATCAGTATTTGATAGGAACAAACCTCTGAGAGACAGCGCGTTTCATGTTCCAGCAACATTTATATGAATACATTTCTCTCAGCAATTCTAAATTGCTACCTGCACCATGTATCTAAGCTCTCTTATGTTTCCCGATTCTGTTATCCATTCCACTATGTGCACCAGAGTTTATTCGAGCGATGTCTCACTCATAAATAATATAATATTCGTTTCGATTTTCCTATGACAGCCTCAGCTGGTGTGTTGTATGTCTTGTATATTTTTTAGGAAGTGTGATAAGACGGCGTACTCTGTGTCTGACCCCATGAAAGTGTGTGATGGGACAGTGCCGAGGAAGTTACACTGTTTTGGGATATCTATGATCTATTGTATTTACTCAAGCAACTAATGCTGTCGAACCCCTGTCATGCTATCGCGATTGCGTCACTGCACTGGACCTGTGCTGGGTCCTTGGAGATATTGTCGCCCGAGATTTTGACTCTGCTCCCCGTGTCCACTGCTCAGCTATGCAGGGTGCCCAAACTTTTGTTTCGGACTCTTTTCCTTTTTTTCTCATTTTGAAACTGTAAAAGATGGAAATAAAAGAGTAATCTTGCTTAAAATATTAATGAAATGTGTCATCTTTAAATTTTTGCCTTTTGGATATCAGGTCAGTTTTTACTCGCATAGCTGTTCACAGTGACAGAGATTTTGACCAGGTCTGCCCAAAGATTTGCATGCAGCCGTATTTTGGTTATTTTGGTGCTGAAATTTATTCCTGCCACCATTTGTTCCTTTCACATTTCCCTCGACAAGTCAATCTCCGAAATCACATGCAGTGTGAATCATTTGTGAATGATTCTCTCATTCGTGCATCTCCATCCATTTCAGTTTCAAAATACATTTATTTTAATATTTTATACATGTGAAATTCTGCACATGATGAAATCCAAAGTAACACACAAAACGCTGGAGCAACTCAGCAGGTCAGGCGGCATCTGTAGACATGAATATACAGTTGACGATTATTCCATCATCTACCCGAGACATTTCTTCACGTCTGGCAAGTAAGCAGATAGACGCCAGAATAAATGGCGTGGGGAGAGAAAAGAAGAAGCGAACTGGGTATAAAAGATAAATCGCTGGAGCAGAAGCAGTCTGGTAAGAGGGGACAGAGGAACACAGGGAAAACGGAGCAGGACGGCGACGACGTGTGAGGTGATAGGCGGGTGGGAATAAACATGAAGCCAGAGTGGTGAATAGAAGTAGAGGGAAAGAGGAGGGATGTTTTTAACCGACACTCATGACATCAGGTTGTTGCTCCTACGTCTTGAGTTCATTCTCACCGTGGCACAAGAATAAGCCATGAACCGAGAATATCGGGTCGGGATAAGGAAACAGAATCTAATGTCTGGACACCAGAAAGCTCCGCTTTTAACGGCTGGAGCGCTGGTGCTCGACCGAAATGAAGCCCAGTTCATCACGGGCCGAGCCAACGTGGAGACGGCCGCAACACATCAGGAGAAATGTTACCTCACCTTGAAGACTTGTCCCGGGGAGCTGAATAGGAGGAGGTGAATTCCAGGTGTAGTAGGCTGGCCGCTTGCAGGGAAAAGTACCGTGAGTGAGATCAGTCGTGAGGGAAAGATAACAAAGGGAAATCACTCCCGAGCGATCCCTCCCGAAAGCGGAGTGATGGGAATGGGAGGTCGTGATATGTTTCTTTGAGGTATCCCTTTAAAACTATGGTCGGCCTATCCGCGCTCATCCAATCTTCCCACCGCCTTAACAGCGACAGTATTCCTCTTGTCCTTATCTACCACACAATGTCACCCCGAATTCAACATATTCTACACTTCAATTTCCATCATCCTATCAAGAAACTTGTGTTTACCTCTCCCCCTACCCCGACTCTCCGCTTTCTGCACGATTCAGGCGCAACACTCTTTTAATTCTGTCTGGGAAGCCTCCAAACTAATGGCGTGAATATCGATTCTCCTACCAGTAAAAATGCTTCCTCGCTGCTCTTGTTCTATTCTACACATTGGCCTCTTCTCACTTTCCTATCATCGCGCACCCCCCGCCCCGGTGTCCCAAAATCTTCCCTTCCTCATATGGTGCATTTTCCTCTCTCATCCGAGTCCTTCCACTCCAGCCCTTTAGCTTCCCTGTCCTGTTGGCTTCACCTGTCACCTTCTTGCTCTTCTCCTTCCCCTCCACTAGCTTTTCTATTCTGCCGGCTTCATCCTTCTTTTCCAATTCTCTCAAAGGACATTGGACAGAAACGCCAACTGTTTTATTGTTTTTCACTTCCGTGAGTACTGTCTAAACAGCTGAGTTCCTCCGGCATTTTGCGGGTGCTGTTTTAATATCTGGTACTGAGATATCGTGCCGGAACATCCGATTCGAATGTGTTATTGCAATGTTCGTTTTGAACCAGTGATGCCTCGTTGTATTCCAATGTTGAACTTGCGTTAAACGCTGCTCCCTATTATGTTCAGGTTGGTAATGACTATGGAAACTCACACTCATATAATGAGTTTCAGAGGCCAGGAACTCCCATCCTTGCAGCTACTGTCATGAACACCAGGCTGTCATTGCTCTCACTATGTGATTTTGAGATGGTCATGTGTCTAATATTACATTGCAGGAAGACAGTGTTGAATTTATTTGTCAGTTTTACGGCTCCGGGTTGTGACTCGGAAAGGAAAGGCTGCACTTCCTTGAAACAATTGGGCTGGCAAAGGTAGTGGAACCAAATGAACAGAGTTGCAGATGACAACAGATGAGTCTGTATCAGGGCCGCGTGGGTGTCAGGAAGTGTTGAAACCAGGGTGTTGTGTCCGTCCATCTGGGAAGAATCTGGAGCGACACGGATAATCAATGGACAACATTCTGACCTCCTTCTTGAAAGTAGAGAGAAGGACGCTGGTCAGATGGACCCTCAGTATCGGATCCGTTTCCAAATGAGAGTGAAAGGGGAAGTCAGCACCTGTTTCAGCTGCTGCCTGAACTTAGTCTGGCTGACGGCGTAAAGAGCGGTGTTCGTGCAGCAGCTCAGAAGTTGCAGCATGTAGCACAGTTAATTTAAAAATGAAGGTATCCTCAACCAATATGGGGTGCCCACTGCATGAAAGATTCTGTTCCATATTGCCATCACCCCGTACAATGCCCATAACAGGATGAAATTTCCTGAGACGACCAGCAGTAAAACGAGGGACTTTCTGCGGCTCTGCATCTCCGGGTCTCCGGAACTCTGACCACGGCTGGAAGCCCGGAGTCTGCCGCGGGCTCTATTGGCCAGTAAAACGTTCGTGATGGTGAAAGCATTGAGCAGGATAACAACGAGGAACGGGATCACAGTCGAAAAGGCAGCACGAGAGACATCGATTGCTGTCCAGACTAATGACCCCAGTAATTCCTATCTCTGCATGCAAGGCCACGTTATGTTCGAGGAAGTATATACATCTTCGACCATGAAGAACCAGATAACGTTCTTTAAACAACTCAATGCAGTCACTGTGCTCAGAACCACAGCCGCCGTTCTCCCAGTGCAATACTTAGCATTTAGATCCTGGAAGCAAATGGCCACAAATCGATCAAAGGTGAAGGCGACTGTGAACCAAACAGAGCAATCTGTGGCGGCCTGCAATAAGAAGACGTGGGTTCTACACACGCGGACGTAAAACAGGAAGGAGTAGTCATCCGGAAAAGCCTTCGGAATTTTCATCAATATAACGTCCAGGAAAACGACCGCTAGGTCAGCCGCTGACATGGCCATCAGATAGCGGGTGACAGTTTTAGAGAGTCCGCACTTTCCCCGTGATAGTATGTCAATCGTCAGCACGTTCACTGTGAAAAGCAGAAGTACAGAAATTATACATCAAACTGAGAGCATTGTTGCAAAATTTACTCAGAACAAAATCAAATACTTGCACGCTTCAGAGGTGGAAAATTTTATCGGTGATAGGCAGCAATTCTTTGGTCAGTCAGGGATTAATATTCAGTGTTACGCTAGTTACTGGAAGTGACGTCATCCACTGGACAGAATAACCTTTGGATTTCGCGATCAGAGTGAGAACAAAAATGAGCAGATAGCGTTTGTATCATTTCTCTCCACTCAGAAATATACATTCTGAGGGAATCAGCAAATATTGTGTTCAACTTCGGAAAATTTCAGTCGAACGAATCGAGTTGATATTGACCCCAGTGCAGAGTCATCGATCTCCGTACATCACGGTAACACACGGCCATATTCAATAAGGCAAAGGTTGTGCTTGCTGATAGAATACCGTGGCTGCATGCAAAATGGAACTGGGGTCAATAAATTCCATAACATTTCAGCTGATG
Source organism: Hemitrygon akajei (assembly GCF_048418815.1). Lineage (NCBI taxonomy): Eukaryota > Metazoa > Chordata > Chondrichthyes > Myliobatiformes > Dasyatidae > Hemitrygon > Hemitrygon akajei. Next base: position 376,711 of record NW_027332049.1, on the reverse strand, counting down.
ACGGTTCTGGGAAATGCCGCAGCCTTTGTATCCTCCGCTGGTTTTGCACCTGCGTTATCAAATCAAACATTTCACCAAAAGGCACGGGTCTGATCAGTATGTTATAATTGGCCGACTCCTCGATCCCTTTGAAAGGGCAGTGTTTCGGATGCACAGAAAAGGTGAAAACAGAAGTCTACAGAATTCTGATATTTCAGTTGGGAGTGATGCAGACAAACACCCAAATATAGTTGCTACTGAAACTGTCGGACTGTGATTCAAAGCCTTGGCGTCGCTATTAGACCACAGGTGGAGTATATTTGTAAATAATGGAGATTGTTGGAAAACATTAATTCCCAGTGAACACACGGGTACACAATGAGAGTGTGAGAAGGCTGCAGGGGATGGAAACTGCCGTAATGAACAAGTGTAAGAATATTTAGGTCATCCCAAGGTGTAAAATACAATAGTCAGGTAGGGGTCCGGTGGAGAGAGTAAAGCAATGTGACCAATAGTAACTCAGGTACGGGTAGAGTCAACGTGTATTGATCGCATTATCAGTGGCTGGGGTGGTGAATTTTAATTTCCGAAATGCCGCCGGATTAAGGCAAGAAGCTGAATCGACATCATTACCGAACCAACAAGCACAAATTTTAATGCCGCGGGATGCAGATTGCGCACAAAATCCACACACTGAATAGATGATCTTGAAGTTTGCACTACATCTAAGCCTACTGGTTTTCCATCTCACCAATTGTCGTCTTGCCTTCAGTTACAGATCCGACCGGAATCTCTCAAACTCTCTCACTGACCTGCGCCTCCCTCCCCGCACTGACATAACAGTAATTTCTCCGCCATTTTACTTCTTTCTCTGAGGCTATGAATCTATATATACTAATCTTACTGATTTGATCCGCAGATACTCTCCCTGCGGATAGAAAATGTTTACCTGCCTGTCACATGGTGCACAGACCATGTACTGTGTGTTGGTTTAACCCTTTTCTGAGTTTGAAACCAGTGTTTTAGACTAACAAAGGACAGAAAGGCAGAAGCGACTCATTTTTGTTCCTCATGACTCTCTAATCGGTCCGCGCGGAATTCATTGTATAAACCGGCCTTCAGTGAGAAAGACAAACATGTTCCGTGTGTGTGAGGAGGAGAGTCTGAAGTGCTGCACAAAAGTTGGTCAGAGCTTAGAAAGGGTGATGGAGAGTGGGCGAAATGTCTCTCTACGAAGCCAGGAATTGATTAGGGAATTATGGGGACGACTTGTGATGTGCTAGGCGGGTGAGAATAAACGTGAAGTCAGAACGGTGAATAGAAGTAGAGGGAATTATGGGTTCATCATTTCCGGAGACAGAGAGATTCAAAGTCTTCAATTCTCCTCAGGAGGAGCAGATCTGTGGGATTTACTTTAAATTTTGAGTAATGGAGGGGACAGAGGCTTGTACTGTGCTCAGAGTCAAAAACAAACAGGCGGATGCAGACGTTCATTGCAGCTGCGTGTAATATTTATGGAAGGTTAGTGCAGCGGGCAAGGACAGATTTTGGAATCAGCACAAAGGGAAGTTTACATTCTCGATAAGTTAAAATTAACACGAGAAAAGAGAACGATGAGTACCTTTGAAAATCCGTTGGCTATACTATACACTGGAGCAGCTCGTTGACAACTTCCTAACCTACGGCTGCGACCATCTAGAAGTTCAGGAGCAGCACAGCATGCGGATTCCGCTGCCTGGACATTTCCCTCTAAAATACGCTACTCCAACGTGGAAAATAATATCGCAATTCCATTACAGTCTCCGAGTCAGGACCCCGGTACTGTCTCCCCCAACAACCATGTGGGATACCCAGTCCTCCAGTTCATCAGTTTTACCACAAGATGACTGATGCACCCGTTCTCAAAGACAGGCAGGGATGGACAATACAATGCTGGATCAGCTTGAGAAATCCACGGCTCTTGAGCAAATAAAACAGATATTGAATGTAAAGATTTGACAGAATCCCTAACTGTCGGAAAAGAGAGTAAGTCGTCAGTCTGACACTGGCGTTTTCAACATTAACCGAATATAAACGTGGAGATACGAATATATATCAAGCAAACAGAAAGGACCGTGTGTATTTGTGGGGAGGAATGGACGCGACATGCGTGTTGTGTGCGATAACAAGAGCTTGGTAGATCTACCGCTGGAAGTAGTATCAGCATGAGACTTCGACTTACCAGGGATGGCAACAACAGCGAGAATTGGGTAGTAAATCGGCGCAAAGTCCAATAGTGCAATTTGGATCCGCTGTGATAATGTTAGATCATTGAATGAGTTTTGAAGTAAGCATCCGCATTGAAACGTTCTGGTCCATTAGTGTAAATTTCCACTGAACTGATCCCAGATTCCGACCCATTCTTGAACTGCCCCACTCCACTCTCCAGGATCGGTGCGTCGGAACTCCGATTCCCAGGTCTGTTGAACAATGTCATTACCGGAGGCGTTGCTCGTACTGACAATCATTGCAGGCAACCCCTATTTGTACCAGAGAAGCGCAAACCGATGACGTAATCAGACCTCGTGGGTGTTCACTTAATTAAACCCAATGCATGAACAGGTGCAGTTAACCCCTGCATAGACAGTGAAATAAAGCGGCAGGGATAGAGTGGAGGGAACAGTATGTAAGGAACGGGATTTAAATCTAGACGTCATGAGCATCCGGTAGAGAAAACAATCCCCGGGACAGATATACCGAACATTTTCTCCAGACGGCTGGGGCAGGAGATAGTTGTTAGTTTGTTTGTTTGTTGGTTGGCATACACAGACTGTAGTCGGCTTGCATCAGCACACGGTGATAAACTTTCTAAGGCTGAAGTACGGGATCAAAACCTCAAATCTGCAAACGTACAAACCGATACAAAGCCACAACTTATAAAAAGAGGAAGGTTGGAAACAACATGGCTCCTTTGAAATTTCGATATCGAAACATGATAGAGTATATGGCGTACCATGATGCTCCAATAAAAATATTGCATTCTCTGATTATAATTTATCTTGTACACTCTGATCTATACTCGGCATCATCCCCTCCTCCCACCACGTTCTATTTTCATAAATGAAGATGCCATTTCAATACTCATTTTAAATCACTGAGCCAAGGTCAAGTCACAGTTTATTGTCAATTACCTTGCACCTTCAGTAGCTTCTGATTATATTTCTCCTCCCTGAATCCGCATTATTTGCAATGAGGAGAAAATCTGCAGCTGCTGGAAATCCAAGCAACACACACAAAATTCTGGAGGAGTGCATAGCCACCGTTACAGGCCGAGAACCTTCATCGGCACTGGGAACAAAGAAGACTGAAGATCCACATCAGCGGGCTCCAGTACAACCACTTCGCTTTAGCTGTTCTATTCCCAAACATGCAATTAGTTCGGGTTAGCAGCACTCTTCCCAACTTTGCACTAAAATGGACTGAGGTTTATTCTGACTGTTTTGCTTGTAAAATCTGTGAATAATTCACGCATGTTTTTATTTGCGAATGTTGTTTAAATGGTACTGCGTGCCTGAAATGAACTTGATACTGATGGAAATAAGTTTATATTTGCAGCTGTGCGAACACGTAGCTGTGCATACAACTTCAAACTCGGATTGCTACTTCCGAACTGTCACATCCCATAAGACCATAAAACATCGGAACACAATTAGGCCACGTCGAGTCCGATCCACAATCCCACCATGGATGAGTCATAAGCCCTTTTAAGCCCTTTCACCAGCTTTCTCCACCGATACCTTTGACATCCTTACAAGACCGGGAGATAAACAGCAATACGTGGAGGAGTCTATCCAAAGTCCATCGTCAAGAGACTGGACACTCAATGTAATAAAGGACAACGGGAACCTGGAAGTGTCAAGGCCACAGTCATGGAAAAATGCTAAACGCCCAAGAATACGTCAGGAAGATAGCCCAGAATGCACCTAGAGAAATACCTCAAACAGTAGGCGGGACATATGGAAATGGAAGAAGGTTTGTCAGAGCCAGAGGACCAGAGGCATGGAAGGAATAGCCACTGGACATGATCGACAGTCATCAGAGTTGGCTGATATAAGCAAGTCTAATCAACGGCTGGATATGGCAGGGCTGAGGGGAAGCACAGAGACGGTACTCATGGCTGCTCAAGAACAGAAGCTCAGAACAAGAACAATAGAAACAGGGGTCTGTCACACTAGACAAGACCCACGATGCAAACTCCGCTGAAACCGTTTAGCATCTGGTATCAGGGTGAAAATGAAGGCGGGGCAGGGGCAAAATACACTGAACGGCACAAGCAATTTGCAGGTATTGTGTGCAGGAATATCTGCGCTGAATATGGGTTTGCAACTCTCATGTTCAAATGGGAAACTTCCGAGAAGGTAATGGAGAATAACTGAGATAGGATCCTATTGGACCTGCAGGTGTAGACGGATAAGCAGATGCTGACAACCAACTAGACATACCAATACTAGACAAGAAGCGGAAGAAATCAAGCGCAATGGCAATCACGAATGCAGATACATTGGGAAGAAAGAATAACAGAAGCTGGAGAAAATACCAGGGCTTTAAAGACCGGATATAAATGATATGGAAGGTTAACGCCAGAGTAATCCAGATGATGATAGGAGTACTTTGATCTGTGACACTTGGACTTGGAGAGTGGCTCCAACAAATCCCGGAACAAAATCTGAAATCTCGGACCAGAAGAGCCCACTACTGGGAACAGCAAGGACATTGCGCCGAACACTCAATCTCTCAGGCCTATGGTAGAGGACCTGAGATTAAAAGAAACATATACACACACGCCACCAATGAGAGGTGAGAGAAATATGTGAGTGTGTGTGTGTGTGTGTGTGTGTGTGTGTGTGTGTGTGTGTGTGTGTGTGTGTGTGTGTGTGTGTGTGTGTGTGTGTGTCTGTCTGTCTGTCTGTCTGTGCGTGCGTGCGTGTGTGTTTGTGTGTGTCTGTGCGTGCGTGCGTGCGTGTGTGTGTGTGTGTGTGTCTGTCTGTTCTAGAACGTCAAAGAATGCAGAGATAAAGGATTTGTGGCCTGAGTTATCCGGAAAGGTAGAGTAGTTTAGTATACTATTCTCCAGATCGGAGGAGAATAAGGGGAGATTTGATGAAGATATGCAACATATCAGGGGTTAAATATGGAATTTGAAATGTGTGAGGTGAACATGGGTGAAATTCTTCGCGCAGAGGATGGTGAGTGTGTTTATCGAACTGCTAGTCGGAATGGTGGATTCGTGTATGTACAGGGATGTTACGGCTGTGGGACAGATGCACATCGCTGGGACTAGGCAGCATAATATTTCTGTACTGATTAGATGGACCGAAGGGCTTATGTCAGTGTTGTAGTGTTCAGTTACACTAAGGGGATTTTTTTTTTTACAGAACGTTCTGAATATTTTGAAATGTCTTGAAATTCCTTCAGCCCAATACAAAGATTCTTGGATGGTGGAACGGTGTTTGAATAGAGAGTATGGGAGTCAGACTGAGGTGAAGTTCGGTCATGGTGTCCCTCTCCTCATCATGCCATGGGAATGGAGGATATAGAGTAACACACCGGGATCATTGGAGCGCCTCAATAAGTCAGTAGGTCCATGCAGTGGATGGACAACAAGCTGGAACATAAGAGGTGAAGGAAGGTGGGAAAGATCGGAGCCAGGTTGGAGATCCGTATGCTTAGTAGCTGATAGTTGATAGGTGAAAGCCGCAAAGGGCTGAAGGAGATCTTTTAAAGGAGAAGGGAGTAGGAGGCGGCGCACTAGAGTGAGGTCAGGTTCAGGTAGGGGAAAAGAAACGGTAACAAGTGAGCAAAATGGGGAATCGCAAGGAGGGGGCGGAGTGCACGAATTGTTGAGGAAAAAAGCATCTGCAGGATATATTTAGCAACGGGAGATATATGAGTCGTCAGGATTGACATTACAATTGCTTTTTGGTCAAGTCGTCTTTTCCAACTGGATTTCCGCCTCTGCAACTTCTAGATTATCCTGCTTTATGCAACTACCTACTGTCCTGTCTGGTTCTCGATCGCATTCTCCTTTGAAGAAATTGTAGTGCTCAGAAGCCGAAAAATAAATATTACTTCGAAAGAACGGCCGCTGAGGTTCTGAAGACAGAGATCGTGCGGTAATTTCCGGAAAACTTTTAGCCATTTTACGTTGACAAGAGAACAATATTTTGATAATATTCATTGAGATTAACTGGGTACGCAACATCAAATGGGTTTAGTCTGTCTTTAGTCTTGTTGACGTTCTGCTTCCAGCTTTGCTGGCTCACACACAGTTCAGTGACCAGCAAGTCCCTTAGGCATCGCCGGTGTCCCACTGACGTGGATACTTCTAGATTCCCGGAAATGCGGAGCCGCAGGAAATCTCTCAATATGGTTTTGGTAATCTAGGGTAAATTTCTTTGCCCTGTCAGCTATTAACTTATTTAGAAATGCAGCGAGTAGATCCTTCGGCAAAGGACCCGATGGGAGTTGTATACAGATATGCAAATAGTACCAAAGATATGATCTAAAAAAATTAAAACGGGGTTAGAAAATATATGCCAAAAAGGCAAAATTACAAATGGCATGGGTGATTTTAATATGAACGTAGATTCGGAAAATCAGATTGGTGCTGTATCCCAAGAGAGGAAATTCTGATTGTCAGTGCGATGGCTTTTATTTTGCAGCAGCTCATGATGGAGCCTAGTTGACCAGCTGTTCCGGACTGGGTGTTGTGCTATGAAACGCTATTAATTGGAGAACGGAAGGTATAATAACTCCTAGAGCCATCATAATATGATCGCTTTCACGCTGAAATTTAAGTACAAGCTAATGTCAGATTTCTCCATATCACAGCGTAGGGAAGGGAATTACAGAGGCTTGAGAGAGGAGTTGGCTAAATTTGTCTGGAAAAGAATACTGGCAGGGATGACAGCAAAGCAGCGATAGCATTAACTTCTGGAAGCCATTCGGAAGTCAAAGGATACATACATTCCAAGAGGCAGAACTATTCTAGAAGCAAGATGATACAACCGTGGCTAATAAGAGATATCAAATCCAAGATAAAAGCCAAAGAGGGGACCAAAATAGAGCAAAATAGTGGAAAGTTAGAGAATTAGGAAACTTCTGGAAACCAACAAAAATACAATCCGAAGGAAAAAAATAGATGACAAAATGTGCTAAGGGGCCGGGGGATGCCCTTATTTAGGATTGTAAGCCTGTGCCCTGTGATGTGCCGTGGCAATCGATATGGAGTCTTTGATAGTTCGCTATACATATCCTAAGATATGGGTCCCACTATCGACACCAGGGAAGCATGCCTTGTAAAAGGCATCAATTTCATAAAGCAAAATCTGACCTGCGAGAGTAGGACAGCCTGTGGGTTTTCTGGCGAGCCGAACGTACGTTTGTATGATCCGGCTTCATAGTGTTACTGAGGAGGCCTGGATGCGAGCTGCCAGACTTTTGCCTTTATGAAAGATATTGTCACGCTATAAAGTGAAAAATAAACAAAAATAGTAGAAATTACACATTCTGTATAACCCGATGTAACTCGGTCATAATTCCCTTAGGCAAGGGTCTGGACGAAGGAGAACAGAGGGATTATTACTGCCCCTTTAAATACACTCCAGGTCACGAAGGAATCAGTGCCCAACTAATTAAAAACCCCAACTCGTGACAAACTTACAGGTCACCATTCCGAAGCGACACTAAAGCCCAAGGAAACTTAGTTGGACACTTGCAAAATCTGGAGGTTAATTAATTGGAACTATGCAGAAAAGATGGAAGTCATTGAGTGATTATCTACTGATTCTCTGTGGGTGAAGGTTAGGAAAAGTGAGGGGTCAATAACTCTACTGGTGTTTCTTTCGGCAGCCTAATAGTAACAGGGATATCGAGGGAAACAGACCCTGGAAAGCTGTAATAATACAGAGTTGTCGTGAGGGGAGATTTTAATTTTCTAAATATCAATGGGCATCTGCCTAGAGCAAGGGGTTTAGATGAGGTGGAGTTTGTTATGTGTGTTCAGGAAGGTTTTTTGATACTATATGTAGATAATCCTACAAGAGGAGAGATTGTACTTGATTTGGTATTGGGAAATGAACCTGGTCAGGTATCAGATCACAGAGTGGTAGAGCATTTTGGAGATAGTGATCATAATTCTATCTCCTTTACAATAGCATTGGAGAGAGCTAGGAACAGGCAAGTTAGAAAAGCATTTAATTGGACGAAGGGGAATTATAAAGCTATCAGGCAGGAAATTGAAAGCTTAAATTGGGAAGAGATGTTATCAGGGAAATTACGGAAGAAATGTGGCAAATATTCAGAGGATATTTGTGTGTATTTCTGCATAAGTGCGTTGAAAAGAGACAGGGAGGTTATGGTAAGGTACAGGAACCGTGGTGTACCAAGGCTGTAATAAATCTAGTCAAGAAGAACATCAGCACTGATACAGTGTTTCGATTCGAAACGTCGCAGCTTCTTTACCCGTAGAGTTCATGCTCGATCAGAGACCTCCATGCGGTTGGGTGCTGCCGTGGAAATCTTGACCCTGACCTGCGTATTGCGTCCGATGGCAGACATAGTACTTCAGGAAATACAAGGGAATTGCTGGACTGCATCTTCCGTGGATTCTTGAGTAGCGAAGTTCACACTTAGTGCAGAGGCAGTTCAGGATAGTTCAGAGAAACAAAAAAAAACAAGCATTTGAACGGGTGTAAATCAGATAATGGACTGGACAGTTGCTGAGAACCTGGTGTGTTGTTCGGACGTGAAAATGTGTGGAGTTAGTGGGAGCTGGTGGGAAAAATACCGTGTTCATGTGAATGTGGACGGTTTATGGTTTCATAGATAACTTATGGGGAAGCGGGCAACCAGCTGTATTGGTGGAGAGGTGTAGGCTCGTTGGGAAATGTGGGCATGAGTGGGGTGAGTGGGCACTAGTAGGGGTGTGTTGGGGCTGTGGTGCGGTGGGGAGGTATGGTTTCAATGGATCATTTGTGAATGTGTTGTGCTAGAGGAATGAGTTGGAGAGGTGGTTTCAGAACGGAACGGGTTGTTGAGGATTGGGTTAGTAAGCAATATATCTGCAGGTGGAAATATGAGCCGTCAGAGCAAGAATGCGGTGCAAGAGGCGTGATTTCTTATTGGGATTCATAGCATAACATTGCTTAATCCTTAGTGTTGATTTTTAAATGCCATATTTCTTTTTAATCTATTACTCTTCCTGCATCACCTGGTTGTGCAAATCTAGATTTACTCAGTTCTTTCTTAATGTTAAGAAAAAACAAAGTTCTGCTACAACTGATCTCTGTGGAAATCCATTGTAACTCTTCCACGTTCCAGAAAAAGGGAAATACAACAGTGCTCTGTTTTGTTTCAGTACAGAAACAGTTTCTATTATCCCAAGATATTTAATCTTTCTGACACTCAATTGTCTTGCATTACCTTATATATCTTTTGGAAATCAGGGCCTATCCCACTTGCTTATTCATCCGCTGCATCATCGAAGGATTCTAGCCCGTTTTGTTTTTATTTTTGGAATTGATTTTACTTTAGAAATGCAAATTGTCGAAGTGACGAACAATAGAGCCCCCTTGTGGCATTTTATTTCTCAGTTTGGAATGCTGTTTTGATTCGAGACGTATTATTTTCATTTACCAGATACTGACCGTTCGCAATGCGATCAGAAACACTCCATTGTTTTTGAGCTTCATTTTTTTTATATATTCCCTGTCAGATTCTCTCGCATCTTCCGTCATTCAATGGTAATCTAACACTTACCGCTCCAAACCTTTCATATAACTGAAAGTCAACTAATTTTTGCAAATGTATTGGAAAATGTTGTTTAATTGGCTAGAAAAGAAAGTTTGACATGAGTACTAAAACAAAATACGGTGGTCTACCTCACTAAGTCTTCCATTTCATTTCATTCCATTCAGCAGACCGGCAACAGCTACAATTGTAGAATAAGTGGATCAGCTGCAGAACTTGCTGCTGAACTTTCACACTGTGGAATGAAAACATTTATAATTCCACGTTGACCGTCCTATTCACTAATCATGGTGGAAATGTTTTTATTCCGTCATACTGTTAGCATGCTTGAGTATCGGGGAATTTTTTTCAAAACTTAACAACTTTTCTGGCACATTGAATTAAACTAAGTAAACCAATATAATAACGCCCCCCACCCCCCACTCACTTAGTCGTGAAAGTTTTTTTCCACAGAGACATGTGGTTGTACGTTTCTGTTGGGTTACTGGGGAGATGCAGCTGTGTAAGCCTTCGGTCCGGCTTGTTCCAGGCCAACAAAAAAAGTGAAGACATTCACTGCCTAGTGACACACTCAAACAATTTTAGGCTCTGTGATCGTTGCCGCACCGGGTGACAGAAGATATGGATCAATGGCACTGGAGAGCAAGGAACTAGAAAAGTAATTACAGGAAAGCAAATAACTCCGGAAAATTTGAATTTAAGTCACTTCGTTAGTCTTCGATGCCGGATAAGAGGACAGATAGCCATTGCTAATATGATTATTATACATTTTGCAGGCTTGCTGAACATCTACCAGTTTTAATCGTGGTAAACAGTCTAATGTAATGGGTTTACCTTTGTTTGCATCACAATTATACCCGCTATCTCCAAACACTACTCCCGCTGGTAAACTCTGAGAAAGGGTCTGCATTACCTCCGACAGATCTTTTGCTCAAATAGTTCAATAATAAATGAGCATTCATGGCTAAATGACATTTCGCTCCATTGGGCCATTACACAGATCCATAACAAATTGTGATTGGCTCATTTTACCGGGCGATGATAGAAATGCCAATAGCCTCAGCAAAACACAAGTGAGAGACGGCTTTGTCTGTCTGAAACGGATTCTCACGTTGGGATTCAAATACGCAAATTCAAATGTCTGAATTTGAAAGCAAGCAACAAACACTGATTACACCCAGAACCAGATTGGAGTTCCGGTTGCTGAAATGAACTTTCGCCGAGCACACCCTATCTACAACACTTCGTTCAGAAAAGGCTAATGTGAAACAAAGCGGTGCAAACTTTGCAACAATTTCGAGACGATTGTGATGTTTAAGCAGATGGAAACTTCTTGCTAATAACTTAATGTTTTTAAAGTGATATAACAATTCTGGATTGTACAGTACGTTTCCGAATTAGAGGAAGGGGCAGCTGCATCGTTATGTTCTCCATCAGACAGACAGGTTAATAGGAAATCGGACTGATGTGCTGCCAAATTAGAGCGGAATTGGGCCGAAACAATATCATATCTCATTCAGAGTATGAGTTTCAGTTTGTGCTGAAACTTGAGAGGTTTAGCCAGACAGGAAAAAACAATCAAAGGAAAGTCTCCCAGGAAAATGTTGTTTATAGTAAGCAAACTGAAACATTAATTAAAGGGAAAAAACCGTACAATACAGAAATGGATTAAATGTCGCGATTGGCAGCCACGGGCAGATCACTCCAAAGGTTCAAGTATTGCACACTTCGAGAACGGATCGATGCATTTAAATTGTGAATACTCGGGGGAGTTAATGTGCAAGTTAAAATGCATTTAACTGAAAGGAGGTAAACAAACAGCTGACTGCTATATAGGACCCTGGTCAGACCATACTTGAAGTACTGTGCTAAGTTCTGTTCACCTCACTAAGAGAAAGTCGTGGGAAAGATAGAACAGATGCAGATGATATTTACCAGGATGTGGTCTGGCTTGGGGCGCATGCCTTATGATAATAGATGTAATGAATTCGGCCTTTTCTCCTTCGAGCGACTGAGGTTGAGAGGTGACCTGATAGAGGTGTACAAGGTAATATAACCATATTACAATTACAGCACGGAAAAAGGCCATCTCGGCCCTTCTAGTCAGTGCCGAACGCTTACTCCCACCTAGTCCCACTGGCCGCACTCAGCCCATATCCCTCCATTCGTTTCCTGTCCATATACCTATCCAATTTTATTTTAAATGACAAAACCGAAACTGCCTCTACCACTTCTACTGGAAGCTCATTGCACACAGCTACCACTCTCTGAGTAAAGAAATCCACCCTCGTGTTACCCTTAAACTTTTGCCCCCTAACTCTCAACTCAGGTCCTCTTGCTTGAATCTCCCCTACTCTCAATGAAAAAAGCCTATCCACGTCAATTCTATCTATCCCCCTCATATTTTTAATTACCTCTAACAAGTCTCCCCTCAACCTTCTACGCTCCAAAGAATAAAGACCTAACATGTTCAACATTTCCCTGTAATTTAGTTGCTGAAACCCAGGTAACATTCTAGTAAATCTTCTCTGTACTCTCTCTATGATGTATGTACTCTCTATGTACTGTCTATAATTACAGTATAGATGAGTTGATGGTGTGTATAGTCAGAGGCTTTTTCCCAGGGCTGAAATGGCTAACACGAGAGGGCACAGTATTGAGGTGTTTGGAAGTGTTTGACAGAGATGTCAGATGTGATTTTTTTGTTCGCTGTGGTCAGTGCGTGGAATGAGCTTCCGGCGATGGTGGGGGAGGTAGATACGATAGGGTCTTTCAAGAGACTCCCGGATGGCTACATGAAGCTCAGAAAAATAGATTATGGGTAACCTGAGGTCATTTCTCAGTCAGTACATGTTCGGCACAGCATTGTAGGCCAAAGGCCTTGTATTGTGCTGTAGGTCTTCTATGTTTCTATGTAACTTATAATTGGAAATGAGAGTCTTTTACTGAAGGAAAGGGCCAGCTGAACTGCTGGGAACAAAAGTATTGTTTGAGATCAGAAACGTTTTCAGAGAGTCTAATTTATTTATCTATTTGCACCATAGATATAGGTTTATTTTTCGCGACACGTGCCAGTGAAAATAAACCTTATTCTGATTCCGAAATGGAGAAGTTATTTAACGCTTTCTCCTGTGCGGTTTCGACTTCCAAAAAATTTCAAAACTAAATTAGTGGGGGACAGCAGAAGAAATTTCAACTGCTGTCTGAATCTTGTCTGGGTCACTCCGTAAATAAATGTATTTGTGCAGCTGCTGAAATTCTGAATCACAGAACCCCAAAACTGTGCCTGAAAAAGTCGAATGGACATTTCCAGGTCTATGTAGAGGCATCGAATGAGAATGAAGACCAGAGTGGTTGTCGCCCAACAGAGAAGGAAACTCGCCGACAGGCTGAAAAGCAGAATGATGGATTGTCTCCGACTCTCCATCTCCGGATCTCGCTGTTTCCCGGAATTTCCCCGTCCCTTGAGCCCCCTGCGGACTCTGCTCGCCGCCAGTATCTGTCGGACGGTCAGAGCATTGAGGGTCAAAATGAGGAAGAAAGGAAGTAGCGGATTCAACAGACGGTCCACCCAATAAAACACTTCAAACGATCCGGAGACAGAAAGTCTGGTCTACCGAAACAGACCCACTTACTCTTCAAGAGAACAGCAGTTGTTTCCATATACAGGAAGTAAAATGGAATGTTTTTTAAACAGAGACCGATCAATACAGCGCCAATCACTATATCCGCAATTTTGGGGGTGCAGTATTTCGTTTTAAGTTCTGTGGAGCAAATGGCCACAAAACGATCGAAAGTGAAAGCGACAGTAAACCACACGGAGCAATCGACGGCCACGTGACACAGGACGTAGTGGACAAGGCAGAACGGAGCGTTGCCCAGGACTCGGTAAAGTCTGTACGCTTCACCCATCTGGTAGAGCAGGACTTCGATAATCACTACCATTAGATCCGCCGCGGCCATCGCCACCAGGTAGCGCGTTACACATTTGGAGAGACCGCAGTTCCCTCGGCAGAGAATAATGATGGCTGCAAGGTTTACTGCAGTGAAGCAAAAAAGACCAAAAGCAGGGGAAAGAATCAATACGCATTTTGTGTAAAAATACAAACATCTTTTGTTCGCTTGAAATAAAATCCATCGTTCATCCCTAATGAACTGCATACTCTGTGGTTATGCGGGTGGTTTAAAAACTGGCCGCAGCTTAAAAAGTTTTACTGTAGCACATGTCCACATTAAACTCTTCACGTACACAGATGCAGCAGCGATGAGTAGAGTCAACGAGTGTTAGAGCACGAAACGGGTCCTGCACGACAATGTGACCTGGTCTCGAATGTCCGGGTTTGGATTACGCCTCTCTAAACATTTCGCATTCATTAACTGCACAGGTGTCTTTGAATATTGCCAATGGCCCTGAATCACCCACTTGCTTTTCAAGGATGTGCGATAAACAAACCAACTTCTGTTTCAGAAAATACCCTTCGGAATGCAGCTACAACTCTGCCCTCTGAAATTAAACCTACCCGTTCAGTTCATGATTCCCCAACCCCATGGAGAGAATTGACTGTACACACAGACTGCATCTGTTCATCGTTATGGTTTTACGTGGATCTATCAAGTTATCCACCAATCATCTGTCTTAAGGAATTAAATGAGACTCGGCCGAAGCTGTCCCTATAACTCAGGCCATAGAGTCCCTGCAACATCTTTGTAAATACTGTCTGCACTCCTTTCAGCTTATGTCTGTCTTTCCTATATCAGGGCGTCCAAAACTGCACAAGCCCCCAATCGCGGTGTTTCCAATGTAACTACAGTGTCAGAGATTTACACAATGCTGGCATCAACAAGGGAAGCGCCAGATATTCTTTGGAAGAAGTGACAGGATAGACCTAGTTATTTTTCGATTGCAAGGTCAGATTCTGTAGCCACTATCCTGCAGGCCAGCAACATTCCCTCTGTCCTTTGTTACTGCTGCGCAGACAAGCCATCGCTCTGAGCAGAAATTTTTAACATAGTCTGAAAACTGCGCGGCATTTTATGCACATCAGACCAGAACCAACCACAGGTCGCACACACGTAAACGATGGCTGGCAGTCACGTGATTATGGTAAAACTAAAATGCTGTCATTAGACCGCACCGTCATTCGGCGTGGTTTATTACAATGAGCCACCGACTTCCATTCTGCGTTTATTGTTCCAATGTGTCACAAAGCTGTAACTTGAAACCACGACAAATGCGAATACACTGAAGCTCTAAAATGTTTCAAAATGAAGATTGTTGGACGTTTATATTTTGGAAAATTACGTATTTTCCATTAACAGCAATTATTGCAGAATATTTCAAAATTTTAAAAAACAAATATTACAAACATTTATTGGCATAGTTTCTAAATTGTATTAGCATTCTATACAAGAACACACCACCTGCACGACAACACGGGAGCATTTCAGTGATTGTGCGGCCGCGCACTAATCATCTCATCTTAGAAGGAACGGTGCTGATACCAGGGAACACAGATAGGACTTTGATTACGGGAAGATATTGGGATTTGACAAATAATGGAAATATCGGTATCAGTTACTTCAATCGAGCCGGGAGAAATGCAAGGGGAAATGCAGCGTTTCCTTTACAGAAAAAGGGAGACAGATTTCTGGTAAAAATTGGTAATTTTGCAATTCAGCGACCAGAGTCTCCGGGCACAGCGGCAGCGGCGCGTCATTGATCATGTGATGTGAGATGCTGCGCCCTTTTAATTCCTGTCATTAGACTAGTCTCGTTCTACTTTCTCTGAACAAAAGCTGACCTCGGTGACGAAACACACGAAACAACCAAATTGTAATAAATTCTTACTTGTTTCAGAAATGTCGTTTTTGCAATGGGGAATACAGCCTACCTAGAAGAAAGGGGAACAGACTTTAGAGGTTGAAATCGAAGATATTTACTGTGATTTAAATCCATAATCGATCGCTCACGATAAATAATTCGAATACATGAGTTCCGCTACTGACAGGACTCTTTGATAGACATGGATTATGTGTGTTGTGCCTGTACAGTTCGAAGCCTCAGGTCACAAATGAGAAGACTACAAGCAGTTCCAGTGACAAGTCTGCATGAGGCTGTCTAAAATATGAACAGGGCAGGAGATTGAGAGGAACGAGATAGCATTTTACGGACTGACAGGGACACGAGTTGAAGATCTGAAAGGGAGTTCTGGCAGAGCGGGTGATCAGTGAACAGCTCTGGTTCTGCCAATTTTTTCAAGGAACCGGGACGTTTTCGATCAAGCCCGTTTGAAAACGGCCCGCCTACGCAACGAATTTGGTATAGAACGTAAGTAAGAAACAGAAAGTCATCTCATTAATAAAACTATGGTGTGAGCTTTTCAATAAACCCGGGTTAAAATATCAGCAGGAGCGACTCTCTGCTTGTAAAAAAGTAACTGACAAGTACTCACCGGGGATACCGACAATCACAATCACTGTGTAACAAATAGTCCTGTCTTGTAGCATTGTTAATTTTAGGTTGTTAGAATTCACAGTTCTGCTCGTAATGGTCCCAATTTCTACTTTCCATATAAGACAGCACCAGGAAAGAAACTCAGATAGGTATAACAAAGTCCAGGAAGGAATTTCTTCTGCGTTTATTGGGTAAAATATTCACGGATCAGACGTTGTTGAGAGTCGAATGCGTCTGGATGTTTCCGTCCGAAATGTAACTGAAGCACGAAATGGTATTCTTTTATAGAATAATCTGTTCCCGACAACAAGAACAACTGGTGTTAATTACCGCTGATCGGTAATGACTTCTCTGCTTTAGCGAACAGTAATGCCAATGGGGAAATAACACGCCTCAGTTCATAGAACCGAACGCGCACCAGTCATGAACCGTCAAGTGACGGTCGATGCTGGGACCGCAGCAAGAACGATGTGGTCAAACTACTCCGTGACATGATAGGACATTATCTGAGCATCGCTGGTGACGACAGTAGTTTGTAATCCTGGTGTTCAGTTCACATCCTCAGCGTTGATTCCACTCTAACTTTGCGAGTGGAGTCTCTGCTCCGATGCCGATGTTAATATCTTTAATTAAACAATAAAGTCTGCACTGTCTTGTTATTTTTCTGTGATGAAGCACCTTTGATATGACTCTTTGTTACTTTCTTGGGGTGAATTTTTTCTTTGCGGGTGTGTATAATATATTAACATTAAAGCTATTGGCGCAAGCCTTGACTGTTTGCACTATTAGCGGAGTCAGCCGCAAACACAGATGTTTGACAGTATCCAGCGCGCGATACAAAACAATGACCCTGCACTACAGACCCGATACTCAACTGCCGCTGTAGCGTTTACTCCAAAAGACATGGGAATAGACAAAACATTGTATCAACGTCGGTTTCAATGATAAGTGTTGAAAGTATTGAAATAAGTGACGGTATTAAATATGTTCAGAGTCTCCAGATAATATTGAAAGTCCAATATTAGAAAGTGTTTCAGGGAAGAAGATAAAGTACGTATTAAGCTGCTAAACAGCGATGAAACGTGTAATGGAACATAACCACACGGCCACAGTAAAACGTCAGGATATGTAATGCGAGCTGTTCCTGAAGCACGTGGTTCTCGTACTTGGTTAAGAAACGCTGAAGCAGGGGGCAGGGGTTCTTTGACATTTCATGAAACAACAGATTACAAAAAGTACTCTGCGTCAATTCAGCTGCCGGACATTAGGAACAGAGCGAGTGTCCGAGGGGAGACTCATTCGAAAGAATGCAGCATACAGAAACCAGCTGAGCTTTAGGCTGTGCCGTGGATGAAATTACAGCTGATCAAATATCCGAGTGCCGGGTAAAGGAGATTAATGGTACACCAGGGCACTAATTGTCAACCCCTTTGTGTGTGCATGAGAATAAAATGGTTAATTGTGCGCAGCGATCCCCTCCTCGAGGATCTGTGTACCATGGATTCTATGAAGAGTCAAGATAAAGTGTCTCCACCCGGAAGGTCGATATTCCCCCACAGATGTTGCTTGGCGTGTTAGATTCCTCCAGCATCGTCCCGGTTGCTCAAATATTCAATCAAACAAGCCCCTGAGCTTACGCAAGGCCAAATTCAGGGGTTTGTTTTTCCAATTTTGTTTTGGGAACAAAACATGTTGATTTTGCCAATTCAGATTATCTTTACCCCTCTGGAGATCGTCCCGCAGTTCATCTGGTTACAGAATCACAGAGCACAGAATCATAGAGCTGTACGGTATTGAAACAGGCCCTTCTGATCATCCGTCGGTGCCGAACTGATCCTCTCTGCAGTCCCATGGACATTGCACCTGGACCACGCCGTCCATAACCCTCCCATTCATGCTGGATCCCATTTCCTCTTCAATGTTGAAATCGATCCTCATCCACCACACTCCGTAAACTCGTTCAACACTCTCACCGCCCGACGAAGGTGTTTCGCCGCCTATAGCCCAGAGATATTCCACCTTTCGTTCTTAACTAATTATTCTTCCTTTTACTCAAATCAATCTCTCGTGAAAAACGACCACTTGCATTTACCTCATCTACACCCTTCAAATCCTCTCTTATTCGGATGCTCCAGGGATCGGAACCTATTCCTAAACATCTCAATCTTTCACTCTGACCGCGGTCCTCAGGTACCGGCACCATCCCTGTGATTTTTCTCTGTACTTGTACTCTGTCCAAATCATTGATATGGTTCCTGCAAGCAGGTGACCAGAACACAGACAGTACTCCATATTAGACATAGCCAACCTCCTATACAACTTCAACATGAAATCACAACTCCTGTACTCTAACTTTAATATATCAAAGCCGAAGTGCCAAAAGTTCCAGATCCAGGTCTCTCTATTATTCCGCCCTTCTCAATATCCTTCCTTTCACTGTGCCGGTGACCAGAACACATGCAATACTCCATATCAGACATACAGTTTGAACATGATTTCACAACTCCTGAATTCCTTACTTTCATATATCAAGGCCGAAGTGCCAAAAGTTATCTTAACGAGCTTATTTACCTGTGACACCACGTTGAAGGTATTAAGGAACTGCAATCGCAGATCCTTCTGTTATTCCGCCCTGATCAATGTCCTTCCTTTCACTGTGCAGGTCATGCCACGGTTTGTCATCCTGTACACTTGTCGGTAAACAAGATCATTACCCTCTCTCGCTGTCCACTACTCACACAATGTTGGTGCCATCAGCAAATCTACAGATTCAGTTCATCATATTATCAATCAGATCGTTGATTTAGATGAAACACAACGGACCTTACACAGACTCTTGCGTCACGCCACTATTAAGAAACTGCCAGTCAGAGAGGCCACATTGCTACTACCGCTCTCTGAATTTTCCCTCTTTGCCAGCGGTTCAAACTTTTTCAACAGTGGGATGTCTATTTAGCTCAGTTGACGCATCATGTCTGAGTCTTTTGGAGTCGTCTACTGGGTCCGGTGCACTTGGTGTGTCCTCCTGTACCTCGGTGAGACCCGCCGTAAATTGGGAGACCGCTTCGCCGAGCAACTACGTTCCGTCAGCCAGCAGCATCTTACAAAGGCCACCCATTTTAATTCTGCTCACGTTCCTATTCCGATGTGTCCATTCCTGCAGTCTTCCACTGCCGTGAAGAGTCCACACTTAGGTTGGAGGAACACTTTATACGCCATTTGGCTAGCCTCCAGCCTGGTAGCATGAACATCTGTTTCTCAGACTTCCGGAAATGCCCCCCACCCCCACCACTTATCCATTCCCCATTTCCAATTCCCTCTCTCAACTTATCCTCTTGCTTGCCCATCGCCTGAATCAAATTCACAGCTCTTTATTGCATTCCCTCTCCTGTTACCTTGTCAGGTTGTACCTATTACCTGGTGCTTCTCTTTCTACTCTCTCAATCTTTTACATCTAATCCTCAGCTGTTTCTTCTCTAGTTCTGCTGCATGTACTCTTTGCCATAGATACTGCCTAGCCTGCTGAGTTCCTCCAGCATTTTGTCTATAACATCCTTGGATACAGCCCATTCCATCACAGGAAACACCGTATCCATCAGACAGGAATCCGCCTAGCCACTATTGAGATCATAAGACTATAAGGCATAGGAGAAGAATTAAGCCATTCCGGCCATTCATTCTGCTCCGCCATTTCATCATGTCTGATGCCAGATTCCACTGAAACCAATACACCAGCCTTTTCGCCATATCCTTTCACGCCCTGATTGGTAGGTTTCAATGAGATCCTCGGGCATTCTCCTAAATTCCAGTGAGTACAGGTCTAAACCTGCCAGATTTTCCTCGGATGTTAACTCCTTCATTCCCGGAATCGTCCTTGTGTACCTCCTTTGAACCCGCCCTAATGGCAACGGTTCATTTCTGAGATTATGAGGCACAAAACGGTTGACAATACACTAAGTGCGGCTTGGCTAGCGTCTTATAAAGCTTCAGCATTATCTCCTTGCTTTTCTATTCTATTCCCCTTTAAATAAATGCCAACATTGCATTTGCCTTCCATACCACAGACTCAATTTCTATATTAACCTTCCAGGAGTCTTGCAAAACATTTCTATGGATATTGCTGTGCAGGCCTGTTAGTTTAACGTCCATGTAAGTGACATTGGGATGATATCAGCTCTGGAAATTATTATTGGCACGAATTATACCCTCTTCATATTGAATTGTCTTTCAATGTTCTCCTTTATTTCATTAGATTTCAGATGAATTATGTATGTTGTGGGGCTTCACATGTCTATGACTGTTAGGTAACTTGTTCTTGTTTGTTTCTCTTGTAATATTATTTCTCGAGAGGCATTATGGATTCGCCTGTCTGGAATAATGTGACGGTCGTATTATAATTTGAGGACTCAGACTCTAAATCTGGATAGAGCTTCAATTTCCAGAAAGTTGCAGTGTATTTTATGGTTTTGTAATTTAAATCAAGATTTTGGTGATTTAATGGGTATAGCGAAAGTGGATATTGCGTCTGATAGCGGCTGGTGCCGTCGTGGCATCAGCGCTGGACGTCGGGGCGAGTGGTCCCGAGAGGTTCGAATCCGGCCGGCTCCCTTGCTCTCCATCCGTGCTGAGTTGAGCGTCGAGATAAATTGGGTCAGCAAATTTGAAGATGACTGCGATCTGAGTGGCAGGATCTAAAATTAGATGCTTCGGTATCATAGTGGAATAACGAGAAATTCGGAAGCATCCGAAAGGATCTGCGAAAAGGCAGGGGACAGTTGCAGAGATAGTGGTGGAGCATAAGTAGCTAGAGTTTCAGATGGCAAGGATAGACTCATCTAGAAGAAGAACTATTTTAAAGGGAAAATGAGGAAGCCATGTCTGACCTGGGAATGCAAAGGCAGCATAATAGCCAAAGACGTGAAACATGGCGGGAATCTAGAGGAGTAGGAAGCTTTGAAAAACTGAGGGAAAACAACTAAAAGTACAACGAGAGAAAATGAAACGTTAAGTTAAACGAGTAATATCATAAGGCAGCGATCACAAAACTAGTTTCAGAGAGTTAGAGTCATAGAGACAAGAGTGGATATCGGACCGTTGGAAAAAGACGCTGTAGAGTTTGTAATAGCGAGCAAAATCAAAAGGCATTTGATTCACTCTTCTCTATGATAGATATCTGTCAGTAATTGTGGAGTGTCGAGGGGGGAGAGGTGTGCATAAGATAGTGTAGGCATTATTACTGAGGAGAGGACTTTTGGCAAACTCACTACTCTGAATGTAAACAATTCACCTGAGCCAGATGGAGTAAAACTGACGGTTCAGAAAGAGGGAGCAGAAGAGACTGTGGATGCGATAGCCATATATAACCATATAACAATCACAGCACGGAAACAGGCCATTCCGGCCCTCCTAGTCCGTGCCGAACTCTTAATCTCACCTAGTCCCACCTACCCGCACTCAGCCCATAACCCTCCACTCCTTTCCTGTCCATATACCTATCCAATTTTACCTTAAATGACACAACTGAACTGGCCTCTACTACTTCTACAGGAAGCTCATTCCACACAGCTACCACTCTCTGAGTAAAGAAATACCCCCTCGTGTTTCCCTTAAACTTTTGCCCCCTAACTCTCAAATCATGTCCTCTCGTTTGAATAATGATGCTCGATAGTAATGATCTTTCAAGAATCGCTAGAGTCTGAAATGGTTCTGAGTGACTGGAAAACTGCCAATCTCACCCCACGCTTTTAAAATAATTTATAGGACACTCAGTCTGATCTCAAACGTTGGGAATATCTTAGGGGGCATTTTTAAGGATGAGTTTCGTGGTCCTTAGAGGCACATGACGAAACAGGCTAATGCCAGTATATTTTCCTTAAGGGGGCCTTTTCCCTGACAATTCCTTGGAATTCTTTGAGGAAGCAGCAGTCAGCGGAGCAAAGGATTTTTTTTTAACTTTTAATTTTCAGAAGTTTTTCCGACAACATGCCGCCCAGGAGGTTTGTGAACAAGACAAGAGACAGTGGTATTACAGGAAAATGCTGGCATCGATAGCTATCTGGCTATCGGACATTGGGCAAAGAATCGAAATAAAGGTGGTCTATTTTGTGACTGCCAATTACTCGTGGTTCTGCAGGGGGCCATATTAGAACCACGTCTCTGCCTGTTTCTATTTTAGATGCCGGAATTGTGTTTTCTTTTGTCCGTTTATTTATACTTGTGGCTAAGTTTGCAGATGATACAAAGAAAGTTTGCTGGGTATATACTTTTTCTTTTTTTACGAACCAGGGAGTTTACAGAAACATTTACACTGAATAGGATATTGGGCAAAGAGTGACGGGTGGAACATAGTGGACGGAACTGTATGGATATGCAGTTTGGTAAAATAGACTATTTTTAAACGGCGAGAAAATTGAAAGCTCAGATGTACAAAGGGACTTGCGAGTCATTGTGCAGGTTTTCTTAAAGGTTGAGTTAAACTGTTAAATTGAGTCTACGATAAAGGGGACAAACGCAATGCCAGCAGTCATTTCCAGACTAGTAAACAATAAGAGCAAGGATGCAATGCTGAGACTTTATAAGATATTCATCAGACCGCACGGAGATTTGAGATCGGTCTGGGACACTTCATTAAGAAAGGTTGTGCTGGTATTGATAATGGTCCAGAGGAGGTTCGCGAGAATGATTCCGGGAATGCAAGGTTGGACGTATGAGATGAGTTTGATGATTCTGAACCTGTACTGGCCTGAGTTTAGAACAAGGAGTGCGGTTTTATGGAAACCTATCGAATATCGAAAGGCCCAGGTGGAGTTAATATGGAAACAGGACCAGACGGCACATCCTCAGTACAGAAGGACTTCCATTTAGAGCAGAGATGAGAAGGAATTCGTTTAGCCAGATGGTGTTAAACCTGTGTAATTCATTACAACAGACGGCTGTGGACGCCAAATCACTGAGTATATTATATCGCGGATTGGTTGGTTCCTGGTTAGTCTGGATTCCACGTCACGGGGAGAAGGCGGGAGAATGGGGTTGAGAGTTGTTATAAATAAGCCATAGTGGAGCAGACACGATCGGCCGAGTGGACTACTCCTGCTCCTTTGTATAATGGTCTAATCACACTTGAAATGATGGGGGATCAAGCTACAATATGAAGCTGGAGGAGATAAAAACTAGAAGAAGATAAAAAAAAAGCTAATTAGGTAGGGGAAGGGCGGAATGAAAGAAAAAAATCGTGTCCCAATTATTACCCACAATAGCGCTGAGGTGTTTATAAATGCAACGACTGTTCTATTTATTGAACTGAAGTGTCTTTTTGAAGGTCCAAATTATGTCTTTGACTGCTCTAACATTTCAGCATTGCATTCAGTTTGTGTTCGGGTCTACTGACCTCTTCAAACATGGTGGTTCTCCACAGACACGTGGTCAGTATGCCGAGTGGAGAGTTTTTGCCGATCCAATAGGAACAAGTATAACGTCCATTTCCGTCTGCAGATATGCCTTGATTTGTTTCCCTGCTGCGTACAGACTCACATTCGCGAATACATAAAACGCACCTTCTCAGTACTAGGTTTCTTGCGGAGTTTGTGGGGACTTTGTACACATCAGGAGTTTGACAGTGTCTATCTGTTTACGTGTAGCATTTGGGGAAATATCGTTTATTTTTCTTCCACCTCTTCCTGTAAAAGTCAGAAAAGAAAAAAATATCTTAAGATAGGATATGGTAACATATACGGACTTTGATGATAGACTTACCGATAGTTTCTAAAGTATCTTGAGATTCGAATAATATAGGGATTCGTGTTTTAATTGTCTTAATTTGATTTTTCGCAAACGAGTAAATGAGTAGTTAATCCCATGATTGTACACTTTGCCTTTTGATGGGAAGTTAACAATTTGATATGCAGACTAGGGGCGGGCATTTACATTTAAATGTAATATCAACGTGCTTACTGTGCTTGGATATTCAGTCATAGTCCGTGCTCAGTGATGTCGGGGTATTATTACCGACAGTAACATTGTGTTAAATGACGAGTTTAAATATGATCATCACTGCTGTGTCCGAGTTGGGACAGGAAATATAACGGCAGTGTTAGTTTAGTGAGGGAAGTTCTGATTGAACAATGATATGATCTGTGCAAACATTCATAGAACTGATAAAAAAGCATTTCTAACATTGTTGCCGACATTGAGGGAGTGACCCTGTCTGTGTGGTCAGTGACCCGTATGAATACACATGATAATACCAGAGTGGTCAGTGATGCGCCACCAGCAGTTGAGTTCACTCTGTTTACTCCTTGTTGAAGCGATGGGTCACTTTGAAGGAGGAAGTCCTGCCATTGATCTCACTCAGGTTCGGGAAGTGCAATAATATAAATTGTTAATCTTCACGTTCGTGGTGAAAGTTTGCTCTCATTGATGGAATGCCTGACTTTACAGCATATTGTTTGCGTGAAGTCGCGGCAACCTGTTGAGTGCAGGAAAGTGGTCAATATGAACAACTGGGGATGAAGGGAATTCCCCGGTTGACGTCATTAAGAATAACGCGAAGGTGTTTATTTTCAGCATAACACGGACAAACAAACTCTGGTGGAAAGCGCTGGTACTGCAGGGGGACTCGATGTCTAAACTAAACGTACAGTAGAAGTTATGGGAGGGGGTACAGAATTAATACTCCCCGTCGATATTCGTCAGGAAAGCGTCTCTACAGTTGCACTGTCCACTAAAGGGAAGGAGAAATTCTGCTGCTGTTCTCCGTTAAAAAAAAAGTCGACATCCTCATGTCCGTAAATAAGAACAAATCCCCCGGGCTGAGAGATGTCATATCCCATGGTGTTGTCTGGGTGGAAATTTCTAAAGACATGTAGAAACACAGCACAGAGACAGGCCCTTCGGCCCGTATAGTCATACTGAACTATTCCGCCGAGTCCCATCGACTTGCACCATGACCATAGCCCTGCACTCCACTCCTGTCCATGTACTTATCCAAACGTCTGTTAAATGTTTTATCGATTCCGCACTCGTCACTTCCTCTGACAGCCTGTTCCACTCTCACCACACTCTGAGTGGAACATCCCCTCAGGCTCCTTAAACATTTCACCTTGCACAGTTAACCTCTGACCATCAGTCCCACCCAACCTCAGTGGAAAACAGATTGCTTGAACTTACCCTATCCATATCCCTCAAAATGTTTTACACCTATATCAACTCTCCCGTCATTTTCATACGATCCGGAGAATAAAGTGATAACCAGTTCAAGCTATCCTTATAACTCTGTCCTGAAGTCCGGGCTACATTCTTGCAAAATCTTTATGAACTCAATCAATCTTACTGGTAGCTTTCCTTCAGACGGGTGAGCCGAACTGCGCACAATGCTCTTAACCGGCCTCACAAACGTCTTATTCTACTCCAACATAACATTTCATCTCCGATACTCAGTACATTTACTTATGAAGGTCAATGCACCAAAAACTCACTTTACGATCCTTTCGACCTGTGATGCCGCTTTCAATGGATTATGGATCTCTATTCCCGGATCCGCCTGTTCCACCAAATTCATCGGTGCCCCAACATTCAATGTTTAAATTCTCCTAAAATGCAAAAGTACGCAGTTTCCTGAATGGAATTCCATCTACCACCTGTTTGCCCATTTTTCTGAATGGTCCAAATGTTCTGAATGGTTTTAATAGATTTGGGGAAGTCTGGTAAGTTAATAACACACGCCAATGATAGTAGAAACAAGCCGTTCCAGAGCTTTGAGTCTATATATCCCTATAGGTCAAACCCCAAAGAATGTGCGTTGTATTTCCCCCGCTTTGCTTTGCCCAGACTGGAGTGAGAACAGAGCGGCTTCCTGGATGCAACAGATTCCCAGAGCCACTGAACGATGAATCACCAGCCCAACATTTCCATCTAAACTGAAATGCATGCTTCCTTTAATTACACAGGACACGGTGCACTGGAACAGAGACATGATATTGCTCTACATTGTTCTACTCAATCCATGGTGTAATCCATGGAGTTTCATGGAATGGAAACGCCTGACACAGTTCCACTGTATCTCGGTACATGTGAGAGGAATAATACTAAACCAGCACGAAATCGATAAACTGGATAGGCTTATGACGGAGATAGCGAAACACCCTGAGGCTGAGAGGATCACGAATCCCACGCAGGGAGACATCAACTGCCAGGCACCATAGAAGATGATGAAGTGCAGCGAACACAGAGAATACTGGATCCCTTTGTTCCTCACCGGGTGACTTGCTACAGAACTGAAACCAATTGCGTGAGAGTCAGGCGGAGGCAGAGATTCTGACAGCGGATCAGAAGAATCTGGATGAACAATTGGATGGAAGGAGCATAAAAGTATCGTTGTCCAGTTCTAGTCAGGGAGAATACCTTACCCGGAAATGACGTGCCGCCGTTTCCTACTCTGTCAACTTGCGAACCTGTGATATCCAAGTCGCCGCGGACAAAGCCCAATGTGAGCGGCCCGATCTGTCCACGGACTGTGACTCCCCCATGGTGGGAAGACTGTTTCAGATTCGTTCTCAGGCGGCTGGAATTGGATTCGGTTTAATATTGTCACATGTACTGAGATGCTGTGAAAATCCAGACTTGTGTACAGATCAAATCATTATATAGAGCCGAGAAGTACAATAAACAGAACAAGGTCAAACAATAACAATGCTGAATTAAGTGAAACAACTGCAGATACACTGAACAGAAGGAGACAAAGAAGTAGGAAATTCACAACGTAATGAACTGGGAGGTGAAGAGTCCATATTATCGTACTCGGAATCACTTCAATAATATTTTACCAGCGGGTAGAAGTCCTGCCCGAGCCTGTAGTTACGTGTTTTCTGTACTATGTAGCGTTACCCGTGCTATCCTGATCTTTTCCAAAAGGCAGTTCCTTGGTCAGCTCTCCTTCCTCTCTGCTCAGTGAGACACATTCAATGATACGGTTTAGGTCATAGAGACAACCTGTAAAGTTCCGGCCCTGTTGAACCATCCGCGTTGGATAAATCCTGATAACATTCGTGCTCTCAAAAAATTGTTAAATTTAGGAACACACAGTACTGGAAAAAACAAACAACTTTAGCTGGGATAGACAGATAAAGCTGGAAGATCGGTAACAACACTACTTCCTTTTCCCAAGTCCAGTCCCTGCAATAGCCCTGTCGGACGAGACCGCAAATCCCGTGCAAATCCCGCGCAAATCCCGCGTCATGGCTGTCCTCGGTGGCCCCTGCGGCCGTTAATGCTAAAAAAAACCGAGGGCAACTGCACCCCACGTTGCGGATTGGTACTCGCATTTCCTCAACACTAACATCAATTTGTTCAAACTTCTTTAGCATTGTGATTGCAAGATGTTTCTGGAATCCTTGAATTTATCAGAGCGATACCCGGGACAAGAGCTAATTTGCAGCATCGACCTGCGAACTGGGTGAACCGGACCGTTCGCAGTCACTGTTAAACGGGAGAGGTTTCGGGAACACAGGAAACGTTTCACGATGGAGTGGAGCAGTGGGGCTGGAACAGACTTTGACTGCAGAACAGTGCGTCAGAACGATGACACTGATCTATACTAACAAACGTACGTCTTTTCGTTGGGGAAGAGAGGGGTATAGAAACAGGTGAATGCAGGGAAAAAACGATTAAAATGATCGTCATTGAGCCAGAGTGAGGATCCATGCGCGATGGTAAAGCTGCCGAGTAATGAGACCAACTAGAAAAACGCCGGGCTCCATTGGCGCAGAGTTTGCCTGCAATATGTGGTGAACTATTTGGGCCAGGCAGGGAAATATCATGAATTCATAACATCGTCGCAACAATGAGAGCCAGTGGATGCGTTATCGCATCCTTCAGTTGCTCCCTGAACCTGGTCTGGGTGACGGCGTAAAGAGCCGTGTTTGTGCAGCAGCTCAGAAGCTGCAGCATGAAACCCAGTTCTCGCAGAGAATCCGGAGGAAACGTCACCGCCGAGGTAGCAGACAGTCGGTTCTACGACGAATACACAGTGAACGGTCCCCACAGCAGGACGAAATTGCCGGAGATGATCAGCAGTAAAACGAGGGATTTCCTGCGGCTCTCCATCTCCGCGTCCCTGGCCCCTGTCCATTGTCAGCACACCGGAGCCTCTGCGCCCTCTGCTGGTGACTAAAACATGCCGGACGGTTAATGCATTCGTCAGGAGAACCAGCAGGAATGGGATTACAGGGGTGAGCAGTTAATGAAATAAGTCAATTGACATTGCGACAAATAAAGACAAATATTACACGGTATCCGTACAAATAAATGGAGCAATCAGCGTTGCATAATACCCCGAGAGCCGAAAATACCAGTAAATGCTCCTTAAACAGCTGATCGCAGTCACTGTCCCCAGAACCACGGCCGCAGTTTTCCCGGTGCAATATTTTGTTTTCAGCTTCTGGGAACAAATGGCCAAAAGTCGGTCAAAGGAGAAAGTGACGGTAAACCAGACCGAGCAATCGGTGGCGACGTAAAGCAGGACGGCGTGGATTTTACACATTGGTGTACCCGCAGCCCAGATGAGAAGTTCAATTGGCGCGTAAATATTCGGAATCTTGCTCAATATCAGGTCCAGGACAACCACCATAAGATCCACCGCTGCCATGGCAACCAGGTAGCGAGTGACAACTCTGGAGAGACCGCACTTTCCTCTGGAAAAGATTAAAATCGTCACCAGGTTCACTGCAAGAAGCACAAAAAAATAATCCGTGGAGACATAATCCGGAAGCGTTCTCTATAACCATACAATATATCGGATTTGTTTTCTGTGTCTGGTAATACGAGTAAAAAATTGCTCCTCGGGAAGTCTATCAAGAAAATGAATTATCAGAATCAGCGGCAATATTTGCGGGCCGATATCACACAGGAAGCAGCAGTGAATAACACAGCTGCATCACTGCCTGGTTCGGAAATTGCACCGTCTCGGATCGCAAGACCCTGCAGCGGATAGTGAGGTCAGCTGAGAAGATCATCGGGGTCTCTCTTCCCTCCATCACGGACATTTACACTACACGCTGCATCCGCAAATTAAACAACATTATGAGGGACCCCACGCACCCCTCATACAAACTCTTCTCCCTCCTGCCGTCTGGAAAAGGCTCCGGAGCATTCGGGCTCTGAGTACCAGACTATGTAACAGTTTCTTCCCCCAAACTATCAGACACCTCAAAACCCAGAACCTGGACTGACACCTTGCCGTATTGTCCTATTTATTATTTATTGTAATGCCTGTACTGTTTTGTGCATTTTACACAGTCCTGTGTAGGTCTGTAGTCTAGTGTAGCTTTGTCTGTGTTGTTGTTGTTTTTTTTTACGTAGTTCAGTCTAGTTTTTGTATTGTGTCATATAACACCATGGCCCTGAAAAACGTTGTCTCATTTTTTGCTATGTACTGTACCAGCAGTTATGGTCGAAATGACAATAAAAGTGAATTGACATGTCTTGAGATAACGATCACTGATAATTGGGAACTTTGTATATGTTGGTGGGAATGATGTAAATGGAACTTCAAATACAAACTCTACAGAAACTTAAATTCTATGAGATAAATTTCGGTAACAATGACTATTTAGATCAAGGGCCGGCTCTGCAAAAGTCTTTGGCAAACATATATATAGTTAGGTAGCCCTAGCGTTTTGCACAATACCGTATTGTCATGTAGAGCCGAGAACCAGGTTGCAAATCTGGCGGAAGAAAACGACGTTAAAAATTTTGTCAATTACAGAATGTCCCTCGATGCTTCCCGTTCCCTCCTCTCTCCCTCCCACTTTTCCCAACTACGATTCTCTCACCCTGACCCCTTCCCACTCTTCGACCGCAACCGACACCCATATCAGAATAAGATTTAACGTCACCATCTTAAGTCAAGAAATCAGTTTCTTTTCTTCTGTGGCAGCAGCACAGTGGCATACATATAATTACTACGGTACTGTGGAGGGACGGCGGGCATCCTCGCTGTATATAAAATACTGTCACTGATTATCCTGTCAGCAGCAGCTCCGGTGAATTCGCTCAATGTGCAGTAATTCCGAGCAGCGGAGTCTGTCCAAGTTTCACACAACCCATTAACCGCTTTCAAGCTGCCGACCTGAAGCTCGGAGAAGCCGGACGACTCTCTGACACGTTCAGCGGGAGATCGGATTTTGCTGCAGCAGATGTTATGTTCAGAAGCCGGAAGTTAACCGGGCAAATGATATTCCTTTTGAATCATTCCTCCACGGTTCTTTATCCCCTTCAGATATCCTGCTTTTATTAAAGAGATTTCCCTCCGTTCCTTTGCATTTTATTTCATTCGTGGTAAAAAATTACTTCCCCGTAATAATGACCCTCTTTTATCCCCAAAGCAATGCATCACTGTCAGAATTTCATGGGCTGTTCGTAATATTTCAGTGCACAGATTTTTTGTTTAGTTTTGTCCCTTCAAAAGACCGACCGAGTTAACAGTCAAATGTTAACGCCGACGGTAATAAAATAACCACAGGAAAGCGCAGAGGTGAAACATTTCAGAGATTTGCTCACAAATTCCGATAATGCAGAGATGAAGCTGCAGCAGGATGAATGCCGATGGTGAAACTTGAGGAAAGGACCACGGATTCCCTGGACAGCCCGAGAGTTTTAGAATAGACAGTCGGTTCTGGGAGAAGTTTGAAGGCGGAATGTTCATTTCGATGACGTTGCAGGCACGTACGAAGCTTGGCAGTGCTTGGTGTACAGTGACGTTGGAGCGTAGTTGATCGTCAGACCTGTTGTCTGCCAGAATAATCCGCACTTGGAAGTCAGATTAAATTCCGTTGCAAATACAAGGAGATGCAGCAACTTGATTCAAAGCCGATATTTTCGATGGGGCGACTGAAAGGAAGCAATGCTCCCAGAGGCAAAATATCTGAACCTCGGTCACAATAATTTCCAGCATTTAAGTTTTATTTGTTCATAATTTGTGTCGAAACAATTCAGTAGATTTAGCGAAAAATTAAGCTGAAAGATTCACCTATAAAGGTAAAATAAAACGTGCAGATTCTCGTTTAAAGGAAAATAAAATTTGTTTCAAAAGCTTACTTTTGAATATTGTGAATATTATGAATGTAAAGAAGAGTGTTATATTTGGAAGAGAGAGAGATTATTCTTTGCAGTCGGTCTTTATGTTGCTTTTCAAGTGTTTAATGACCAGTTTTCATATCATCATAATAAAGTGGTTTTGTCCGTGAAACATGTGCGGGAGAGTTTTTTTTTAAAGTACAAAAGCCGTTGTATTGGGGAACTTCCACTCTCTTGACCTCAGAAATCTGTGACACCAGTCTGTGTAAGGACAAGCTTCACAAAGTGAGCTCTTTCTTGGTTTCAGTGAAGAACTATGAGTTCAACTGTGCCGACATGCCCCTTGTTCTCTCCGGAGCGTTGCAGTACCGAATTCAAAAAGATATTTTCAATATCAAAATCAGGTTTATTATCAGCAACATGCGTCGTGAAATTTGTTAACTTCGCAGCAGCAGTTCAATGCAATACATAATATAGAAGAAAAAAAGTAAGTTAATGAAGGTATCCGTATATTCAATAGGTTAGCAAATCGTGCAAAACTTAAATAATATATGCTTAATAGGTGAGGTCGTGTTCACGGGTTTAATGTCCATCTCGGAATCGGATAGCAGAGGGGAGCAAGCTGTTCGTGAATCACTGACTGTGTGCTTTCTGGTTTCTGTACCTCCTACCTGATGGTAACAGTGAGAAAAGTGCATGTCCTGGGTGCTGGGGGTCCTTAATAATGGACGCTGCCTTTCTGAGTCACTGCTCCTTGAAGATATCCTGGGTACACTGCATAAGGCATTGGTGAGGCTGAATTTGGAGTATTGTGTGCAGTTTTGGTCACCGAATTCCAGGAAGGATATTAATATGTATGAAAGAATGCAGAGAAGCTTTACAATAATGTTGCCGGGACTTGAAAAACTGAGTTACAGAAAAAAACTTGAATAGGTTAGGACTTTATTCCCTGGAGCGTTGAAGAATGAGGGGAGATTTGATAGAGGTACAAAATTATTATGTGTATAGATAGAGTGAATGGAAGCAGGCTTTTTTCCACTGCGGGTAGGGTGCAAAACAGAGGACACGGGTTAAGGGTAAAGGGGGGAATGTTTAAAGAGAACATGGGGGGGGGGGGTTCTTCACGCAGAGAGTGGTGCGAGTGTGGAATGAGCTGCCAGATGAAGTGGTGAATGCGGGCTCACATTAAACATTTAAGAAAAACTTGGACAGGTACATGATGAGAGGTGTACGGAGGGATTTGGTCCAGGTGCAGGTCAGTGAAACTAGGCAGAAAAATGGTTCGGCACATCCAAGAAGGGCCAAAATGCCTGTTTCTGTGCTGTAATGCTCTATGGTTATATGAATGTTGATGCCACTCAGCAAAGGACCCCGCTTCATCACATTCAATTCTGCAGTGTGAACCGTGTGCAGTGCTCGTCGAGGAAGCACGTCCAGCGTCTAAGCATTGATTACAGTTGCAGGGGAACTCGCCATCTCAGAGATCCCGTGCGAGTCAGAAACATGCTTTACCGAGAAATACGTCTCCGTCCGTCACGGTTCTTCTATACCTCTTCCCATTCGCTACTTGAAAAGCTGCAATGCTATAAAAGAGAGGTTAATCATTGCCGTCGAAGGAGCAATTGGAGACAGATAATGAATGATGCCTTGGTAACAACGCCAATATCGCAGAAATTAAAAAAAGTAGTACGAGCGTTAATGTGTTGATCAATGAACCAGACGTATTGATTAATACGCAGTAGACAATAAAATGACGGAGTAGGGATTGAAACTATTTGCTCTCATAACAAATGGCAACTGTTTCCGAGTTACTGATAGAAAGCAATCTCATTCTCCGTCACGACAAAGAGAAAAGCCTAATACTTACAACCTGTTCTCCTAAGGTACGC
The DNA here is from genome assembly GCF_048418815.1 of Hemitrygon akajei. NCBI lineage: Eukaryota > Metazoa > Chordata > Chondrichthyes > Myliobatiformes > Dasyatidae > Hemitrygon > Hemitrygon akajei. Next base: position 343,531 of record NW_027332049.1, on the reverse strand, counting down.
CCTCCAGTCCCTGTAAATCTCCTCTGCACTCTCTCTCTCTCTCTCTCTCTCTCTCTCTCTCTCTCTCTCTCTCTCTCTCTCTCTCTCTCTCTCTCTCTCTCTCTCTCTCTCTCTCTCTCTCTCTCTCTCTCTCTCTCTCTCTCTCTCTCTCTCTCTCTCTCTCGTATCCACGTACCATCTCTATAGTGTCTATAGTATCCATCCTGGATGGGGAAAATATGCGTGCATTCACCCTGTTTATTTCCCGAACACTTCCTTTCAAATTATCGCTGCACACTTTCAAGCTTATTGATATTTAAATACTGTAAGTGGGTGTCCAGACAGCTCACAATATTCTGTCTAAGGCCTCATCACCATGTTCAACATCTTCAACTTAACGTCCCAACTCCTGCACTCAGTCATCTGATTGTGAAAGCTTCTGTGATTAGAGCTCCATACAAACCAATTGGCCCGTGTCACTGCTTTCCTGGAATTATCGATCTGTATTGCCAGCTCTCTGCACACTAATGTCCACATATTCAATATGTGCGCTTAATCTGTTGTATCTTTCCTCACAAAGCAGACCATCTCACATTTGTTTGTATTAAATGCCATCTGCCTTTTCTCAGCCCATTTCCTAACCAGTCAACATCAACCTGCAAGCTAGGATAGAGTTCCTGGCTGGAACAACGGCCCCAACCTTGCGGTCGTCCGCAATTCTTCTGATTCAGTTCTCTACATCCACATCTGAGTCATTAACATACAAGATAAATAACAACGGGCCTAACACCATCCCTGCACTACACTTACATCCACTCCATGCTAATACAAAAAAAGAAAACGTGCACCAAGCCGCATCTAAATTCGTGTGGGCGCGTAACTTTTTTTTAATTATCAAAGGTCCCTGGAATATTACTCTCGATCTCTTGTATACACTTAGAAGAATATGCGTACAAAATGTTTTATTTTGATACATGACATCAGATGATACTGTGACTTTCGTCATTCAAATGACTCGAAATGACTAGAACAAGGAACAGAAAAGTGATCCGATCTTCCCACTCAATAAATTGTACCCGATTCACCTGCCAAGCTAATATCCCAAGCTTAATGTCAACAGCGAATGTGCTCCGCTAAATGTGACAAAATAAATCGGTTTGCAGGTTGACTGTTCAGGATGATTGTTTATGTTGGAAACAACAGTGATCAGAAAATGTCCCACTTCAGCAGCTGAAACAACGTGCCTTGGAAAGTACATTCGCAACATTCATATTATCTTTTGTTTAAAAGTTAATAACTTGTAACATGCTTTGGGAAGAGGAAATTGTATCACAGTTTCGGAGTGTCAGTGTTCTGTAGCTGGTTGTCCCTTATGTGACTGATGTGATAAACGCACTAATTGCCTGAGCGAAATTACTCTGAATTTCATATAACTCTATAAACCCTGCCACCAGTCCATATGAGCAGTTAGGATGTTCCGTGCAACTGAACGCTGCCTCTAAAACATTATGGGGTATCCAGCGATTTACTACATCGCGGGCGTTTCCTATCCTGCAATTGTAGCGATCCGTATCCCTAATAAGATACTGGAACTGGTCACTCTATGTATGGTGCCGTCGTCTTCTTGGTTTCGTTCTGGTGCACTGTTTGTACTTTTACGGAGCACAGATGCTACCTTCGTCTGAAATTTGTTTCCAGAATTGAGGATTCAAGCATCTGAAAATTTTGTTATTCAGCTTCCAGATATTTTCTGTGTGATGGTTTTCTATTTCTTGTGTCAATGAGGTTGGTGCCAATATTACCGTAGTTTCACTTTGCTTGGCCTTCTGAACGGCAGTAGTCGCACTTCCAGTTAAAAAGCTTTTTTAACTGACTGGCCAGTAGAATATCGACACTCAGGTCCGTTTTTCCATAAAACTTTAAACTTTAAGTTATAACTTACGTATTAAATCTCATGATTTCACTACAAGTAAACCTTTCAGCTACTAGACCTCAGATAATGGAAATGATGTTGTTTATGGAGCGATCGACCTTAACCGGTGCGTGAGTTGTGGAAATCAGATGCCCGGTTCTAAACTGTTGGAGAGTCGCCAACCCACAGCTAATTCTGGCTGGAGTGCACGGACAGATTCTGCAAAAATTAAATTACTGCTTTTCACTTCCAAAAAAAAATCATACCCTGCATAACATTGCAAAAATGGTTGTCACTGAGATATTTGCAGCTACCGATAATTCTGTGTTTACTTTTTTTTCCCCTCCAAATTTCTTGTAGTTAATCTAGCCGCGATTGTCATCCAATCTCGGGGAAAATGCGGACTCTCCAAATGCATCACCCGTTACCTGCTTGGAATGGCAACAGCGGATCTGATGGTGGTTATAGTTTTCGCTTTAGTGGATCAGACCAATAGCTTCATTTATTCCAGGTCCCTGCTCATCACTCCAGTATGCGCTCTGACAAATGTATTTAGGATTATGACGAGGGACTGTTCTGTTTGGTTTACGGTCAGTTTTGCCTTCGATCGGTTCATCGCAATATGTTGTCGAAAGCTCGGGGAACGATACTGCACCGAGAGAACAGCAACAGTGATTATGGTGACCGTGGTCATAGTGAGCTGCGGTAAATGTGTCCCGTATTACTTTGCTGTTGAACCTTACGTCATTATTGACAACATGCCGTGGCGTTGCGCCTTCTCACATGAATACGCTACTTTACCCGTGTGGAAAGGATACGAAATGTTGTATAGCACTGTTACACCTTTGCTACCAATCGGCTTAATTATTGTCTTCAATGGGTTAACAGTCAGACGTATAATTGCGGCAAATAGAGTCCAGAGAGGGCTTCGGAAGAGCAGTATAAACAGAAAGCTACCGATGTGGAAAACCGCAGAAAATCGATGATTTTACTGTTTGCAATTTCAGCTAATTTCAGATTATTTTCGATGACATATGAAGTTCATTCCCTGAAATGGCAATAGAGAAATACTATTACCAGGGCAGTTATTTGAGTTCCCCGTTATATATACTACAGCAATTTGGGTTCATGTTGCAAACTCTCAGTGTGTGCACCAATATTTGTATCTATACACTGACTCAGAGCAAATTGAGACAAGAGCTGAAAAATGGAATGAAGTATGTGTTTACGTTAAATGACAATCTGTGTAGATAACGCCGAATCCAATTGCAATTTAGCGGAGTTTTAGAATAAAACAGTTAAAAAATACATTTAGGTTTGGCAAAGGCAGCCTAACGTTTCAGGACGAAGGATCTCGGCCCAAATAGTCGACAGCGCTTCCCCTATAGATGCTGCCTGGCCTGCTGTGTTCCACCAGCATTTTCTGTGTGTTGCTTGAATTTCCAGGATCTGAAGATTTCCTCGTCCTTAGGTTTGGCAAGTATGTCATGAATTCAAACAATCATGTGCCTGGTGATACTGAAATGGATGAATTCCAAACTATCCCAGAGACTTAGCAATCATTCGGGAAAAGGTAACGCAGCATAAATGACAGGACCAGAGGCCACCGGGACAGCGTCATCCACCAGGCCATCAGACTGATTAACTCACGCTGAATGGAGTGTTTTTCGATGTTACATTAACTATAAAATATTATAAACACTAGGGTTGCACATTGCACATTTGTACGAAGACGTAACCTAAAGATTTTATACCTCATGTATGTGGAGGAAATAAAGTCAATTCAATCTCAAGGGGAGGATTAACGTCAGGACATCTCGGGGTTCAGATTTTTCAAAATACTCCTAGTCGGGTAAAAGAGAGTAAAGGGAAAGCGTTTTAAACACAGGATCACATAGCATCACAGCTGCGGAAAGGTAGGGCACTGTCGTGGGATTGTGTTAATAGCCTGTGAGTGGAACTCAGATGTAGGAAGGGAACAAACACTCGTTTGAGAGTGTTCTGTACAGAGCTCCCATCACCACGAAAACAACAGACAAAGACAGTGCAGATCGGGAGATTGATTCTGCACAGCTGTTTATATTAACACGGCTGTTGCCACAGGCAACTTAAACTTCAGTGACATTCATCGGCAATTCCTATGTTTAAAAGGTTTAGATGTTACAAAATTTCTCAGGAGGGTTACTTGGCGGGCAGGCGGATTAGCGAGCAGTTCATACTGTGCTAATACTAGAAGGTGAAATGGGTCAGGTAACAAATTTCTCCGCCTGTCAGCATTTCAGAACGATAGAGCACAGCTATCGACATACCTTCTATATAACCAGGAAGGAAAGTCGAATGCTAGTTGGCCTGCCATGTGCCAGGGTCTGGTATGTTTCAGATCGCGTCCAGGATATCCTGCAGTAGGAGGGAGGACAGCCAGAAGTCGAGGTATATATTGGTACCAACGACATAGGTCGGACAACGGAAGAGGCCCTTAAAACAGTTTACAGGGATTTAGGAAGGAATTTGAGAAGCAGGACCACAAAGGTAATAACCTCGGGATTATTGCCTGTGCCATGCAACAGTGAGAATAGGAATAGAGTGAGGTGGAGTATAAATGCGTGGCTGAGGGATTGGAGCAGGGGGCAGGGATTCAGTTTTCTGTATAATTGGATCCTCTTTTGGGGCAAGTGTGACCTGTACAAAAAAAAACAAACGGATTGCACTTGAATCCCAGTGGGACCAATATCCTGGTGGGGATATTGCTATAGCTACTGAGGAGAGTTTAAACTAGAATTGTTTCCGGTTGGGAATCAAATTGCAGAGACTGGGGGTGAGGAGGTCAGCTCAAAAATAGCGAAAGCTTGTGGACAGTGCGAGAAGGAAGATAGACAGCTCAGATTGAACGTTTGAGATGTGTCTATTTTAACGCAAGGCGTATTGTGAACAAAGCGGAGATATGATGTGGTGGCCATTGCAGAGACTTGGGTGTCTCAGGAACAGGATTAGTTACTTGTGCCGGGTTATAGATGTTTCAGAAAGGACAGAGGTGGAGGCAAATGAGGGCGTGGCTTGGCACTGTTGATCAGAGTTAGTGACACAGCTGTAGAAAAGGTGGACGCCATGGAAGGATTGTCTATGTGGGTGGAGGTCAGGAACAGGAAAGGGTCAATAACATTAATGGGTGTTTTTTATAGGCCACCTAGTAGTAAAAGGGATACCGAGGAGCAGATAGGGAAACAGATCCTGGAAAGGTGTAATAATAACAGAGTTGTCGTGATGGGAGATTTTAATTTCCCAAATATTAACTGTAATCTCCCTAAAGCAAAGGGTTTAGAAGGGGAGGAGTTTGTTAGGTGTGTTCAGGAAGATTTTTTGACACAATATGTATTGTGAAATAAACCTGTATTGGGAAATGAACCTGGTCAGGTGTCAGATCTCTCAGTGGGAGAGTATTTTGGAGAAGTAATCATAATCCTATCTCCTTTACAATAGCATTGGCGAGAGATCAGAACAGAAAAGTTAGAAAAGTTTTTAGCTGGAGTAAGGGGAATTATGAGGCTAGGTAATCTTACAGATCTACAAGATTATAAGGGTAATAGGAAGGACTTTAAGAAGCAAATTAGGATAGCCAGAAGGTGACAGAGAAAGCCTTGGCTGATAGGAATAAGGAAAAACCCAAGGCATTCTGCAAGTATGTGAAGAGCAAGCGGTTAAACCGTGAAAGAATAGGACCTAGCAAGTGTGAAAGTGGGGAAAGTGTGTATGGAACCGCAGGGAATAGCAGAGGTTGATAATGAATACTTTACTTCTGTATTCACTGTGGAAAAGGATCTTGATGATTGTACTGATGACTTGCAGCAGACTGAAAAGTTTGAGCATGTAGATATTAAGAAAGAGTATGTTCTGGAGGTTTTGGAAAGCATTAAGTTGGATAAGTCGCCGGAACCGGATGAGATGTACCTCAGCCTTTTGTGGGAGGCGATGGTGCAGAATTCTAAGCCTCTGGCGATGATCTTTTAATCATCAATGGGGAAGGGAGAGGTTCCGGAGGAATGGAGGGTTGCGGATGTTGTTACTTTATACATGAAAGGGAGTAGAGATAGCCCAGGAAATTAGAGACCAGTGAGTCTCACATCAGTGGTTTGTACGTTGATGGAGAAGATCCTGAGAGGCCGGATTTATGAACATTTGGAGAGGTATAATATGATGAGGAATAGTCATCATGGATTTCTCAAAGGCAGATCGTGCCTTAAGAGCCAAATTGAACTTGTTGAGGATGCGAGTAAACGGATTGATGAAGGAAGAACAGTAGATGTAGTGCACATGGATTTCAGCAGGGAATTTGATAAAGTACCCCATGCAAGGCTTATTGAGAAAGTAAGGAGGCACGTGATCCAAGGGGACATTGCTTTGTGGATCCAGAACTGGCTTTCCCATAGAAGGCAAAGCGTGCTTGTAGAAAGGTCATATTGTGCATGGACGTTGGTTACCAGTGGGGTGCCTCAGGGATCTGTTCTGGGACCCTTACTCTTCGTGATCTTTATAAATGACCTGGATGAGGAAGTGGAGGGAAGGGTTAGTAATTTTCCTGATGACACAAAGGTTGGAGGTGTTGTGGATAGTGTGGAAGTCTGTAAGAAGTTACAGTGAGACATTGATAGGATGCAAAACTGGGGTGAGCACTGGCAGATGATGTTCAACCCCGATAAGTGTGAAGTGGTTCATTTTGGTAGGTCAAATATGATGGCAGTATATAGTAATAATAGTAAGACTCTTTGCAGCGTGGAGGATCAGTGGAATCTTGGGATCCGAGTCCATAGGACGCTCAATGCACCTGCGCAGTTTAACGATGTGCTTAAGATGGCGTAAGGTGTATTGGCCTTCATCAATCATGGAACTAAGTTTAGGAGCCGAGATTTAATGTTGCAGCTATATAGGACCCCGGCCAGACCCCACTTGGAGTACTGTGCTCAGTTCTGGTCGCCTCGCTACAAGAAGGATGTGGAAACCATAGAAAGGGTGCAGAGGATATTTACAAGGATGTAGCCCGGATTGGGGGCATGTCTTATGAGAATAGGTGGAGTGAACTCGGCCTTTTCTCCCTGAAGCGACGGAGGATGAGAGGTGACCTGATAGAGGTGTTTAAGATGAGGACAGTCACTGATTGTGTGGATAGTCAGAGGCTTTTTTCCCAGGGCGGAAATGGTTGCGACAGGAGGGCACAGGTTTCAGGTACTGGGGAGTAGGTACAGAGGAGATATCAAGAGTAAGTTTTTTAATCAGACAGTGCTTAGTGCGTGGAATGGGCTGCCATCAACGGTGCAGGTGGTGGATATGATAGGGTCTTTTAAAAACTTTTGGATAAGTACATGGAGCTTAGCAAGGCAGAGTGCTGCAGTTAAGCCTAATATTTACTAAGGTAGGGACTTATCCGGCACAACTTTGAAACACTGGATATCTAATGAAGTGTCTGCAGCCGATAGGAAAGTTGTTGGTCTAACATCCCCATTCACAGAGAATTAATAAACAGGCGCTGGATTTGAAACAGGAGGATGGTGATGGACTTGGCGACGCAGATCCGTATGGATATGACGATGAAAGTCAGCCTATTTGCAAACATCTCCTGCCAGCAAACAACCAAAGAACCCAATACTCTTGTCACTACTCCGACTCCCTTCCCCATTTGCGACCACAGCGAAGTCGCGATGAACGAAAAAAGAGGGGCAGGAATCGGAATTAAAAATATAACATGCACTACACACTTTGTACTTCATCATCTGAGAGGTATTGATCAGGATACTGGGACATTACTGCCCGCGGGTAAGCATAGTGAGCTGTTACAGGCAACTGATCACCAGCGAGTAGTGTAATGTCTGGGCACGGCAGAGGAAAGCAAATTGATTGGACTGTGTTCCCATGCGACAACATCAAAAGACCGCAACACACAGCAGTTTTATAAAGCCTGAGAACTACATTTGTCACATTCGACTTTTCCGAAAATATTAGGATAGTGGACTAAGTGAGGAATTCAAGAATCCGTTAAGTTACTTCTGGGCGTTAGAAATTTATACTTCTAGACGCGCTAATCAAATGTAACCATACCAGCGGCAAGCAGAAAAACCAAATAACTTAAGAAATGGGAACAGGTGTAGGGCATTTGGCCCATCGAACCTGCTCCACGATTTAATGAGGTCATGGCCAATATTTCCACCTACCTGTCTTTCCCTATAGCCCTTAATTCCCCTACTTTGCAAAAAATTATCCGACCTTGTCTTAAATATATTTACCTGGCTGGCCTAAGGTGTTCATTGCGCAGAAAGTTCTGCTGATTCACCATTCTCTGAGAAAACATTTCCTCCTTATCTCTGTCCAAAATCTATATTACCGTATCTTGAGGCTATGTCTCCTAGTTCTGATTTCATCTATCAGTGGAAACAACTTTCTAGCCTCTAACTTATCAATCCATTTCATAGTTTCATATGTTTCTATAGCGTGTAACCCCAGGCCACATCCTTCAAAAGAACTCAGAAAAGGAAGAAAAATGCATTTAAGTTAGAAATAGAGCTGAGGCAGAAAATGCAAGGAAACAACTTTCCGTTAGTCGCTGTCATCCTAAGATTATAAGGGAGGTAACACACTAAAGGTACCTTCACTGGTATCTTCACTCCAGCATTACGGCAGTAAAGACCATAGTTCCGGAATGAGGGGAGCGTGTGGCCAAGGTACCAGCACAGTGTACGAGTCTGTTAATTTAACGGTGATGATGGGGATTATTAAACATGATAATATACAACAAATTGTTTATTTGATCTCAATCCTATCTTTTGTCACTGATTAGAGTTTGGAAAACTTAAGTCGTTGGAGATTTGGTGATGTTGTGACATCATATTTTAGATATGTTGAATAATAATTTGCGAATGATGCATAACTTCTAGCGTCCATTTGCTTTAGACTCGAATGTATTTCTTAAATAGTGTATGATTCCAATTATAGATTATTTGTTAACTGTTCAACACTTAAAGGTTCTGCGGTAGTTTAACATGGGAACACATTGAGAATGTAAAATATTGCACAAGAACTGGATATTTGTGAGTTCACTTGAAAGATAAACCGAGGTAATGCGTGCGTGAATGAACGGAAGGCAGTCAAGTGATTGTTAATATTGTATTGAAAGGATGTTTGAATTAATCGTTTCTTTAACAAGAGGATCTCACTCTCTGTAAAGGCCTGCTACATTGTTTGAAATAAATTTGCAGGAACATTTGAAAATCAGAAACTGCTTCTTTTTCCAAAATTGTATACATTCTTAGTGTATGGGTCCGCAATTACCCACATCTGGTTTCCCTTTGTTCTTTAGATTATTTGGTAATTATTTTCGCGCTAAGGTTTAACTGTTTATTCTATATACGTCAGTTACCAGTGACAGAGGTTTGAAGGAAGAAACGTTGGAGCTTAGATTATTGTTTTGCCATACCTGCGTATTTCGATTGCGTTCTTGTGTTTGTTTGCTGTCGTATTGATTTCAGAGGGAGACCCCGATTCCACACTGGCCATGTGAAATCCACGTTAAATTGATCGAGATATAACTGTATCTATTCCGGGTACGATAAAGCCGCTGTTCAAAGGTACATTGACATAAAACAAATTCGTGTTTACTTGAATTGGAAATTTGAATTTCGCTTTCTGGGAGGCTGGTTCATTTGGAACGCAATAAACGATGCTGCTGAATATTTTGAAATGCTGATCTTGAGGCGCAGGGTTCCATTGGAAAAAGAAAATGTTTGGTTGTAACAGTAGCATCTGCCTTTAATAAGTAAACATGACTTCAGTTTAGATAGTGTGCGGTTTCAGTCACAATTTAGCAGTTTGTTTTCAAAATCAGCCCTACCTCAGTAAATTATCCAGTCCTTCAGGATGGTCAAATTAAAGTCTGTCTGCTAGAGCACGATAATAGCAGAGTCCAGATGTAGTTGTAAAGTGTACTGGAGATTCTACCTTACGTGTGGGACATCACTAGCCACTGTCCTCCAGGCAGAGTTCAATCCGTCCACTACCTCATCGGCCTTCCCTTGGTCAGCCAGTTCTGAATCTATGCAGACAGGTTTCACTCGATCCCAGGTCACCTGACTTTCTGAAAGTTTGCACCACAGGGAACCCAATCTAATACCTTACAAAATTAATATACTCCACATCGACTCTTCTGCTTCATCTGCCTATTTTTCACTTTTTAATCGAATTTATTCTGACTCATAAGTGGCACAAAACCATGCTGACTATCACCAACCAGAATACGGTTCTCCATAAATACCGCCTCTAAAAAGCCTTTCCAATACCTTGCTCTCTACTGACTGAAGACTCTCTGACCTGTAATTTTGAGAACTATCATATTACATTTCTTGAACAAAGAAATAACATTTGCCAATCTCCAATCCTCCCGTACTACTTCTGTGGCCAGTGATGACGCAAATATCATGTCCAAAGACCCAGCAATATCTCCGCTGGCTTTCTCCAATTACCTGGATAGCATACCTTCTAGCACCGGGAAATGGTTTATATTCATGTATTCACACTTTCCAGCTCGTAATTCTAAGCGTCTGCATGCCTCAGCACACCTGCCTTTTTTCGCTGTATCCACTTTCATCAAGGTCTACCTCACTGATGAATCCCATAGCAAAGGACTTCCACTTCCTCATAGCACTCCAGAGTGTCACGTACCCCGTGACCGGGTTAAAGAACCAGCAGAAATGGAAAACACTCTGGAGTCTGCTATTACTATAAACTAATAGTGTAATAGTGGTTATTAGTAAATAGGTAGTACAGTAATATAAATGCAAATATATTAAACAGGTTAGTATATATATATATATATATATATATATGTGTGTGTGTGTGTGTGTGTGTGTGTGTGCGGAAATAGAAACAACGCTAGGCTCTTTCAAACCCAGGAGTAAATGGGTAAGTCTTACGATGATGAAGAAAGTTCAGTTCAGTTTGAGGTAGCTAGTTGAGTAACGTTGGAGAGAGAGAGAGAGAGAGGGAGAGAGAGAGAGAGAGAGAGAGAGAGAGAGAGAGAGAGAGAGAGAGAGAGAGGAGAGAGAGAGAGAGAGAGGGGGAGGGGGGGGGGGGGGGGGAGAGGCGAGAGGTGAGCTGCTGCCGTCGTTCGTTCTTGCCGTTGTCTTCCGAAATGCTGCTGTAGTCATTGACCGTGAGTATAGCACGTACGGCCGTTCTTCAGTGGTGGAATTATCACGCAGGCAAGGGTGGATACACATTTAATTCCCCACGGGTCACACCTTTTCACACTGTGAGCAACTGATCGATTTCCCCAAATCGATCCTCCAAAACCCCACCTTCATGTGGTTGCACAAATCTCGTTCAGTGTCCGACACAGTGTGTGTCTCCTGGTGTGTCTTGGTTTGTCTCAGCGGATCTGCTTTTTATCTCCACATGCTGGACTCGCGCTGTCCATCAACCTGCTCCGCCCACCGCTTTCTGCACACTCTCTACAAACAGGCAAGTGACCTCGGAGAAAGGTAAACAATCAACAGAGGAACCATAACATCATTCTTTCGATCAATTTTTCTCTCTCTATCTCTCTCATTCCGCTGGAAGCCTCTCTCTCTCTCTCTCTCTCTTAATAGCAGCATAGATTATATGGTCTCTTCTGGACCCCTTTTTTGAAACCCTAACACCCCTCCCCCTTTAAGAAATTTTTACAGAGGAAACATTTCAGGTTAAATGGGTATTACAGAGTTTAAAACAATACATGAGTAATCATCAGATAAAAGCGTCAAACGGGCACAATTTCAAACAACATCTAGATAAACAATCGGCTATAATGTTGACAGTACCTTTGACATGTCTTCTCTAGGTCATATTCTTGCAATATCAGACTCCCATTCAACAAGCCTCGGTGCTTATTTTTCATATTAGCCAGAAATACTAACGAATCTGTGTAAAGTATTAGTGGCTTCTGGGCAAGACAAATATAAACTTCGAAATGTTGCAAAGCCAGAATAAGTGACAGTAACTCCTTTTCCAGAGTGGAATAATTTCTCTGGTGTACATTATATTTCTTGGAGAAATAAGCCACTGGGTGTTCAATGTCATCCGCACCCTTTTGAAATAATACTGCTCCAGCAGCCTCGTCACTAGCATCTGTTCTTCTGAAGAATGGTTTTGAAAAATCAGGTGCTCTGAGTACGGGATGACGACACAGCATGGTTTTTAGTCGTTTAAACGCCTCCTGGGGAAGGTCAGTCTATACGAATTTCTCATTCTTCCCCAGGAGTTTTGTAATGGGGAGAGCGATATCTGCAAAGTTTTTATGGATCGGAAAAAGTTGGAGCTGATGGCGATAAATAGGTTTGACCTTAAGTAATCTTCATTCGGAAGAAATTGGTAACCTGCGGTCCAAGATTGCCCCTGCAAAAGAGGAGATAGGTTGGAGCAAGGTTTCGCCAAGGAAAGATCAGTGCCTTTAAGCTGTTCTATTTCCTTCGCCGTGAATCCTTCGGGCAAGACATATTTCGACAGGGATCCGCCGTAACGTCGTGACGTCGGTGAGGAATTTGTTACTTCTAGAAAAACTATCCAAAGTGACTGTGTAAATTATTTGGACTTTTGCATTACTTCTTCTAAGAACTTTTTCGCATTATTGCTTTAAGAAGATAGGTTACCTCTAACAAGAGACATGTTTACTCTTTTCTCTCATATCTCTCCCACTCTCTCTGTCGTCATCCTCCTCTTTTTCATCAAACTTAATGCGGCTGTCCCATGCCTTCTCTTATCCCGTTTTAATTCTTCTAAGTCTATTACAGTATTATATCTCCCGTGGCTACATTGTGACTTTCCATAGCCCTGCCTGACCCTCGCTTTCCAAAACATTAAGTATATTTCTTTTTCAACTTGAAGAGGTGTTCAATATCTCTTATCAACCAGGGTTACTTTACGGAGCCATCCCATCCCCGCCTCAATGTAACAAGCCAATACTGAACCCAATCAAGTGCTCCATTAACAGTCTCCATATTTCTTTGTGCATTTGAAGAAGCAAATCGCTTCCCTTATTCGGCTCCCACGTTCTTGCCGAATAGTATCAATAAAGTGCATTCCATATTGTCTGCTGCCCTCCCAGTGTAAGGAATGTCGAATTACCGATGAATATCAGTAAACTTTAAGTTGCCTGTGACAACAGCCGTGTTAATAGTGTATAATCACCTGTGCAAACTCTATCTCCCGTTCTTTCACTGTCACTGTGTGATGTTTTCGTTTTAGTAATGGGAGTTTTGTACAGAATACCCTCAGACAAGTGTCTGTTCCCTTCTTACTTCCGAGCTCCACTCACAGTCTATTGACATACAATTCCACCACAGAGTCCCCCACTTTCCGCAGCTGTGATACAATCACAATTTCCCTGTGTTTAAAAGGTTTACCCTTTACTCTCTTTTTCCCAACTGTGAGCATTTTGTAACATAGGAACCCCGAAAATCCGGAAATCATCCATCCCCCTGTGTTTGAATTGACTTTATTTCTTACATCCTTCACATACAACAAGAATTTTTAAAAAAATAGGCTACGTCTCCTTTTAAATGTGCTATGTGCCATCCTAGTAGTTCATAATCATTTATAATAAATAGAACAGGCAGTGTAACATAGAAAAACACTCAATTCAGCTCGAGCTAATCAGTCTGATGGCCTGGTGGATGAAGCTGTCCCAGAGCTAATCTCCCACATTATAGTCAAATCTCTTCGATAGTTTGGAATGTATTGATTTCAGGATGACCAGGCACTTTATTGCTTGACTTTATGACATATTTGCCAAACCTATTGTTTTTATAAACTGTTATATTCAAAAACTCCTCGGAACTGCAATTGAAGTGGGCGTTATCTATACAGGCGGCCATTTAACGTAAACACATACTTCATCCCATCCTTCAGCTCTTGTCTGAATTTCCTCTGTGTCAGTGTATAGATACAAGTATTGCTGCACATACTCAGAATTAGGAACATGGTCCCAAATTGCTGTAGCATATATACCGGGGAACTGAAATATCTGTCCTGGTAAAAGTAATTTTCCACTTGCCATTTCAGGGAATGAGCTACATAGGGCATCCAAAATAATATGAAATTAGCTGATATTGCAAATAATAAAATCATCGATTTTCTGCGGTTTTCCACCTCGGTATCTTTCTGTTTATCGCTGCTCTTCCGAAGCTCTCTGCGGATTCTATTTGCCGCAATGATATGTCTTACTGTTAACCCATTGAAGATAAGAATTAAACCGATTGGTAGCAACGGTGTTAAAATGCTATCTAGTAATTCGATTCCTTTCCACACGGGTAAAGTCGCGTATTCATGTGTGACGGTGCAACGCCACGGTATGTTGTCAATGATGACGTAAGGTTCAATGGTAAAGTAAAACGGGACACTTCTCCCACAACTCACTAAAACCACAGTTAGCAAAACCAACGTTGCTGTTCTCTTGGTGCAGTATCGTTCCCGCAGCTTTCGACAACATATTGCGATGAAACGATCGAAGGTAAAACTGACCGTAAACCATACAGAACAATCCCTCGTCACAATATGAAATACAAGTGTCAGAGCGCATACAGGAGTGATGAGCAGGGATCTGGAATAAATGTAGATATTGTTGGTCTGTTCCAATAAAGCAAAAACTATAACAGCCATCAGATCCGCTGCTGCCATTCCAACCAGGTAACGGGTGATGCATTTGGAGAGTCCACATTTTCCCCGAGATAGGATCATAATGGCTGTTAAATTAACTGGAAGAAATTTGGAGAGAAAAAAAAGAGTTTAAACGCAGAATAATCGTTAGCTGCAAATGTCTGAATGCCAACCATTTTTCTAATGCTCTGCAGGGTTTGATTATTTTTGGAAGTGAAAAGCTGACTCACATACCGGTGAAGGTCGATCGCTCTGTAAACACCATATCCATTATTTCCGGCAAAATAGTCGAAGGGTTTATTTGTAGTGAAATCATGACATTTATTGCATAAGTTATAATTCATCGTTTTCTGGAACAACAGACCTGAGTGACGATATTCGACTGGCCGGTCAGTTGAAAAAGCTTCTGATCTGGAAATGCGACTATTCTCGGTTCAGAAAGCCGAGCATGGCGAAACTATGGAACAATGGCAATATCGGCACGAACGTAATTGACAACAGAAATAAAAAGCATCACGTACAAACGATATGAAATCTGGATAAAAAACTATTAGATGCTTGAATCCTCAATTCTGGAAACACATCTCAGACGAAAGTAGCATCTGTGCTCAGTAAATTCCAAACAGTGCAACCGAACGAAACCAAGATGACGACGGAACCATACATAAGGCGACCAGCTCCAGTACCTTACCAGGGATACCGATCGCAACAATTGCAGGATAGAAAAGGCCCGCGATGTAGTAAATCGCTGGATATCCCATATTCTGTCAGAAGCAGCGTTCAGTTGCACGGAACGATCCAGCTGTTCATATGGACCAGTAATCGGTTTTACAGAGTTATATGCAATTCAGGGCAATTCCACTGAGGCAATTAGTGTGGTTATCACATCAATCCCATGAGGGACAACCAGTTACACAAATACTGACATTAAAGTGGCTTTCTCACTCTGTCACCGTATCCTGAATGCATCTGCCCAAGGGGTGTTACAAGTTATTAACTTTTAAGCTAAAGATAATATGAACGTTGCCAATGTGCTTTCCAAGAAATCTGACGTCTGTTACTTAAATGGGACGTTTACTGATCAGTGTTGTCTCTAACATATACAATCATCCTGAACAAACATGAACAATCAACTTCAAACAGATTTATTTTGTCACATCAGTGGAGCACATTCGCTTCCGACGTTGAGGGCGGGACATTAGTCATTAGCTCGGCGGGTGAAATGGGGTACAATTTATTAAAGAGGAAGATGGGATCAGTTTTTCTGTCGCTTGCTCCAGTCATTTTGAGTCATTTGATTGATGAAAGTCCCAGTATCACCTGATGACATGTATCACAATAAAACACGTTGTATGCATGTTCTTCTGACCATATAAACGCGACCTAGATAATCATTGCAGGGACTTTTGATAATAAAAGGTTACGCACCCACACGAATTTAGCTGCGGCTTGTGGACAATTGATAAACGTTCTTATCTAGATTAACAGAGAGTCGATGGTCATTCTGTGACTCTGACAAGTCTACTGCAGGGATTGGTGTTCGGCCCTTTGTTATTTATCATGTATGTTAGTGACTTATATGTCGATGTAGAAAACTGAATCAGAAGAATTGCGGACGTCTACTAGGTTGGTGACGTTGTTCCAGCCAGGAACTATATCCAAGCTTGTAGCCTGTTGTTGACCGGCTAGGAAATGGGCTGAAAAATGGCACATGGCATTTAATGAAGACAACTTTGAGATGGTCTGCGTTGCGAAGAAAGATACAACAGCTTAAAACGCACATATTTTCTAGACTTTCGTGTGCAGTATTTAAAAAGAGACCTGGGAATTCAGATCGATATTTCCAGGAAAGCGGCGTCACGGGCAGATCGGGTCGTATTGAGCTCTAATCACATTGGCCTTCGCAGCCAGATCACGGAGAACAGGAGTTTGGACGTTATCCTGAAGCTGTACAACACATTGGTGAGGCCGGATATAGAATATCGTGGGCTACTCCGGCCACCTACCAACAGTTTTGAAATGTCAATAAGCTTCAAGGTGTGCAGAAATAATTTCAAAGGAAGAGTTCGGAGACTGATTACAAGAGGGACATACTAAACAGGTTAACTACTTTCTTTATTCCTTTGAGAGCAGGAAAATGAATGGAGATTTTGCAGAAAAAATACAAAATTGTGGGAGTTACAGACAAGGTGAATTCCCGGAGATTTTCCTCGTCTTCTGAGTGAATCTAGAGGTAGACCGAGGGTTTGGGATGAAAAGTAAAACATGAAAAGGGTAAAGCCTATTCACTCAGAGGGTTGAGCGAGTGTACAAGGAAGATCACGGGGTGTTATCTGGATGGGAGTATTAGTCTATTTCTCTGTAGTAGTAATCTCTGACTCCATGACTATCTCTGTCCCATTTCTCCATTCAGTGTCTTCTAATTTTGCACTTCGTCACTAATCTGTTTGTGCAGTTTGGAGGGTGTGTTCAAGCTCACCTTTCAATCTCACTTATGTACAGAATACTCTCAAAGTTATTTGTTCCCTTATAACTTGTGCGTTCTAGTCACAGTCCAGTGACGTACAATCCCAGCACAGTGACCCCCACTTCCCTCAGCTGTGATATCTTCTCAATTTCCCTGTATTTAAAAGGCTTTCCCTTTACTCTATTTTACCACTCTATGAGTATTTTGAAACATCTGAACCTCTCAAAGTCCGTAAATCATCCCTCCACTTGAAATTGAGTTGACTTTATTTCTTACATCCTTCGCATACATGAATAAAAATCTTTGGGTTACGTCTCCGTCTAAATGTGCAATGTGCCTTCCTAGAAATTTATAATAAATTATGATAAATAGAGCAGGCAATGTAACATAGGAAAACACTCATATCACCTAGAGTTAATGAGTTTGATGGCCTGGTGGATGAAGCCGTCCCGGAGCCTGTTGATCCTGGCGTTTATGCTGCTGTAACGCTCCCCACATTATAGTCAAATCTACGCGATAGCTTGGAATTTATTGATTTCAGGATGCCCAGGCACGTGATTGCTTGAAATAATGACATATTTGCCAAACCTACTGATTTTTAAAACTGTTTTATTCAAAAATTGCTCTGAATTGCAATTGGACTGGGCGTTATCTACACAGATGGCCGTTTAACGTGATAACAGACTTCATTCCGTCCTTCAGCTCTTGTCTGAATTTCCTCCGTGTCAGTGTATAGAAACAAGTGTTGGAGCACATACTTAGAATTTGCAACATTGCCGCAAATTGCTGTAGTATATATACCGGGGAACTGAAATATCTATCCTGGTAAAAGTAATTTTCCACTTGCCATTTCAGTGAATGAACCACATAGGGCATCCAAAACAATATGAAATTAGCTGATACTGCTAATATCAGACTGATGTGTTTGTGATGAAAAGTAAAACATGAACAAGGCCTATTCACTCAGAGGGTCGAGCGAGTGTACAAGGAAGATCACTGGGTGTTATCTGGATGGGAATATTAGCCTATTTCTCTGTAGTAGTAATCTATGACTCCATGACTATCTCTGTCCCACTTCGCTATTCAGAGTCTTCTCATTTTCCAATTCGTCACCAAACTGTTTGTGCAGTAAAGAGTTTGTGTTCCAATTTAGCTTTCAATCTCATTTCCTTATGCTTCTGTACTACAAACTGCTCTGTGCCTATTGTGGAACCTATACCGATTAACGGCCCTCGGCTTATTGGAAAAAGATGTCTCGCCACTCTACATCCAGTGGGGAACTTATACCAATCTGCAGCCCTCGGTTGCCTGAAGAATGTCTGACGTCTGTATCTTTCGTGGAACTGATATCGATGTGCAGCCCATGGATCACTGAAAGATGAATTAACTCTCCGTATCTATCTTGGAGCTGGTATCAATACGTTTGATACTCGTTTGAGTGTATCTCAGCATTGACAACATACTTTCCCTTCTAACACTCTGAATACCATTTGTGAGGTTGACTGCGCCACTCTCACCATTGGATTAATCTTTTCTTGTGAATTATGTTTTTCCCTAACTCGTAAACGCTTCCCTCTTTTGCGACAATAGTTTGCTTCAATTCATATGCTGCAATGTTATTGTTAACATGGTCAGTAACCAATGAACCGGGTTCATTAATCAATACATCAAAGCTCGCACTGGTTTTGTTTATTTCTGAGATATTTGTGTTGTTAACAAGGAATCATTTATTATCTGTCTCCAATTGCTCCGCCGACGGCAATGATTAACTTCTCTTTTGCACCATTGCAGCCTTTCAAGTTGCGAATGGGAAGACGTAGGGAAGAACAGTTACGGACTGAGATACGTTTCTCGGCAAAACAGGTTTCGGACTCGCCCGGGAACTCTGAGGTGGCGGGTTTCACTGCAACCATGATTGTTGTTCCGGACGCCGGGTGTATCGACGAGCATCGCACACCATAACACACTACAGAGTGAAATATGATGAATCGGGTTTCATTCTACTGAAGGCATCCAAACTGCTATTGACTTGCTGAAGAATTATTTTGAAGTATTCCTTCAAGATGTGAAGTATTCCCTTATTTTCTTGTTGCGTGGCATGTGTGGAAAGAAAGGATATTTTAAAAGGATGATCACAGAACATGTGAATTTTGGCCTATTTTTCAAGGTAGTTGGAAAGTCAATATATGGGATTCAGTGGACTTCGTTATTACAGACCGGCCAGTGATCAATTTCGATAGGAATACTAGGAATTGTTAACATTTTCATTCACAAAAGCCATTTTGGAAGGTGAATGCAAAGCAATGGTATTCCTCAAGGCGGTGACCGAACCGCCATTCGATCTCGCCAATGTGGGGGCTGCCACACCGAAAGAACCCGACATAACCGTCAGATCTGGACGGACTGATTGTTGTGAACAGTTGTTGGTGAAGGAGGAGGTGTAGATGCAGGTAGGGTGCTTGTAACGCTTGCAGGGATAAGTGCCAGGGAGGAGGTGAGTACTGGATATGGGAGTGATGTGGACCTGCAGAAACAGCAGAAGGGGCTGTGGGCTGGGTAGGGAAAGTGCATCTTAGTATGATTGCGTTGAAGACGGCGGAAGTTATGGAGGACGAGATTCTCGTGGTGTGTTAGGTAACAACATGAAGATCCTTCTTATCTCTTTCTAAAAAATGTTCCTCAGCAAAATTACACTGATAGTGTTAATGCCCGGTAATCACAGACCACACTGTCATTGGATAGTAGAACATAGTTCTCAGGTCTTTATTTAATAATGTCCACTTCGTTGCAGCAAATAAAAGTGCTGATACACCACAAATTACAAACTGTTGAATCAAAACCAGAAACGTGCAATCTTTCGTGATATTTATAGTACCGGGTATAGCAGAAGATGACTGACGTGTCATGGACAGAATATCCGTGCAACGTAGAGTCATGGACCTGATGTGGATGATACACAGCTCTGTGGGCAGTGATTTACAGTCAATGTACCAAAGAGTGACCGAAACAGCAGTGGAAAAGAAAACCAATAAACCTCGCATTTGTTGCTATATTCCTTCTGATGTCAGGATTGACTGGGTCGTTAAGGAGAAATATTCATTCACTTTTTATCATCACAACGGGCATGTTTATATTTCCAGGCACCGGCACATTTTTATTTTGACATGTTTAAAAGAAATTCGGTGCTATTGATTTGCAAGACCTGTTATACTCTTATTTAGCCACTCCGCACAAAAATAAATCCAGATTTCTTCACTAGGTTCGCAGCAAAAGAACGTCAAAGAAACAAATATGTACAGCTTGTGTCCAGTTTCCATTATCTGAACCTACTGAGCATAAGCTGTACATACAGCTATACACTCATGATAAGCTGCTGAGGTTTCGTCACTTACAGCTTTACACAACCTATATGTTTTTTTGTCTTTGATGTCCGATACCAGGAAGAATATGCTGAATATATTTTAAAATACCCTGTGTACATGTAAACACATTTTAGGATACTTAACTATTGAAAAAATATATAGTGAATGCTACGAATAAATGTGTATTTTTTTTTGCTTCAAACAAGCTGTGTAAAAACAACAAGGGAGAATTATTGCACATCACTAATCAGAATAATTACAGTCAAGATGAGTTGCACTTAACCCGTTATAGAGCCACAGAAACATAGAAAAGTACAGCACTAAAACAGGCGTTTTGGCCCTTCTTGGCTGTGCCGAACCATTTTCTGCCTAGTCCCACTGACGTGCACTCGGGCCATATCCCTCCAAACCCCTCTCATCCATGTACCTGTCCAAGTTTTTCTTAAATGTCAAAAGTGAGCCCGCATTCACCACTTTATCTCGCAGCTCCTTCCACACTCCCACCACTCTCTGTGTGAAGATGCCCCCCCTAATGTTCCCTTTAAACTTTCCCCCCTTCACCTTTAACCCATGACCTCTTTTTTTTTCCTCCCCTGGCCTCAGTGGAATAAGCCTGGTTGCATTCTCTCTATCTATATCTTTCATAATTTTATATACCTCTATCAAATCACCCCTCATTCCCCTACGCTCCAGGGAATAGTCCTAACCTATTCAACCTTTCTCTGCAACTCAGATTCTCAAGTCCCGGTAACATCCTTGTAAACCTTCTCTGCACTCTTTCAACTTTATTAATTTCCTTCCTGTAATTAGGTGACCAGAACTGCATACAATATTCCAAATTCGGTCTCACCGATGTTTTATACAAGCTCACCATTGCATTCCAAATCTTATACTCAATACTTTGATTTATTAAGGCCAATGTACCTAAAGCTCTCTTTACGACCCTATCTACCTGTGACGTCACTTTTAGGGAATTATGTATCTGCACTCCCAGAATCCTCTGTTCTACTGCACTCTTCAGTGTCCTGCCATTTACCTTGTATTTTCTACCTTGGTTTGACGTTCCGAAGTGCAATACCTCACACTAGTCCGCATTAAACTCCATCTGCCATTTTTCAGCCCATTCCTCCAGCTGGTCCAAATCCCTCTGCCAGCTTTAAAACCTTTCTCACTGTCCACTACACCTCCAATCTTTGTATCATCAGCAAATTTGATGATCCAATTTGCCACATTATCATCCAGATCATTGATATAGATGACAAATAACAATGGACCCAGCACTGATCCCTGTGGCACACCACTAGTCACACGCCTCCACTCATAGAAGCAATCCTCCACTACCACTCTCTGGCTTCTTCCATTGAGCCAATGTCTAATCCAATTTACTACCTCTCCTTGTAAACCTAGCGACTGAATCTTCCTAACTAACCTCCCATGCGGGAGTATGGTGCGGCACTTGTGCAATTACGGATTGTGTACAAAAGAAAACATTTAAAATATTTTGAAATAATTTGAAAATAAATTGCTCGAATTAGAGAGAACAATGAAAGGAAAAGAATGAAGTCGGTCTCTGTAAATGCGCAGTAATCTGAAACACAGCCGAATGAATGTGCACGAACTCTATATCTACATTCTCCGTCATCTGTCTGAACTGCTGGAGAGACAATACCTGGATTAGATTGGACGACAGTAGAGACATTGACTGTAATGCTGAAACGTCAGAACGATAACAGACCTGGTTTATCTTTCATAGAGGCACATCCGTTCTCTTAGCAGAATGGTCCGCACTTTACTAACATGTCACTGACCACGCTGATGGTAGAACTGCTTCTTTTGAACCAACACTGAGCTGAACTGATAATACCATCACTGACCAGT
The DNA here is from genome assembly GCF_048418815.1 of Hemitrygon akajei. Classification (NCBI taxonomy): domain Eukaryota; kingdom Metazoa; phylum Chordata; class Chondrichthyes; order Myliobatiformes; family Dasyatidae; genus Hemitrygon; species Hemitrygon akajei. Next base: position 321,264 of record NW_027332049.1, on the reverse strand, counting down.
CTGACAGCATCATTACTCACCCTACTGACTGTCGTTACACCCAACGGAAAATGTCGCTACTTCTGCAGCATCAACTGATCAAAGTGATGAGGTCCCGGAATAACCTCGCCATTCACTGAAATACATTCATCCTCTTTGTACAAAATCACCTTCTGGACATTCAGACAAGTTTCCCCAGTCTCGGATAATCTGTTCGGGTGACAAAGGTGCGATTGGAAGCTATGATAGCCCTCCGTGCCCTGAGTGGAGCACCAGGGCCTTGACCGGCGGGTATTCCACCGTAGACACCTCCGAAGGGAAGGCCAGGGATTGGTAACCATGACAATAGCAAAGGGTGACATACCCACTGCAGAGAAGCTGTGTCGATAGTGAGCTACCAGGAAGAAATGAAAACATATCTTCCATGTTAATGGATCAGAGTTGACAATGCAACGCAGAAACTTGTTCATGTGATGCTTTGCTCTTACTGACTGACCGTTCATCTGCGGATTATGACCAAAACAAAAGCTAACTGAGGCGAGGAGGATCAGGTACATGAAGGCTGGGAAAACAGCTGGACTGTTGGAAAGTTGGAAAGTCATCACCAGGCATTCGCAGTGACCAGTAGGCGTTATGACCGCCAACTTTTATTCATCACCTGGAAGTTTCCGTAGATCCAGTCTAGTGAAGGTCGGACCATTTTGAGTGTTTTACTCGGGCGCCGACTGGGGACTGGGACTGGAGAATAAAGCTCTGCTGGAGCGCGTTGACTTTGTAGTCATTCATGGGTGGGTCTGATGAGGGGTAAGATCGAGGAGAGGTAATGCCCGCAAGGAGGTGGATCGCGCTGCGCGTTGTCCGAGAGGAGACTGGGTGCTGGATTTTCATTTACTGAAGGCGATGGCCAAGTCGTGGTGTTCGTGTGAGAGCGGGCTGAGGTCGATGGTTTCATTCGTATCCCCGGGTTTACCAGATGAAAATAATTGTGGAGGGACGAATAGACAAGTGAGTCACGCAGGGTAGATCTGTATAGAAGGGAAAACGTAGGGGGGGGAGAGAGGAAAAGATGTGCTTGGCTGCGGAAGACGGAGGAACTGAGAGAAGGGGATGGTGCTCTACCCTGGTACTTGTAGTATACCTCGTTCGACAGCTAATTGTTAAAGCGCCATCCGCTTCTCTCAATTCTTCCGACACCGCCGCATTTGCTCTCAGGCATTTGCTTTTAATTCTATGGTCATCCATTTTAATTCCATTTTCCATTCCCACTGCGGTATATCCATCCATAGCCTCCTTTACTGTCGTGATGTGGCCACACTTAGGGTGGAGGAATAGCACCTTAAATTCCGTGTGGGTTGCCTCCAAACTGATGGCATGAACATTGATTTTTCAAATTTCCTGTAACATCCGCCAGCATCCCATCTACTTCTCACCCCAGTTTCCCACTCTCACCTTACCAACTTTTCCGCCCATCGCCTCCCTCTGGTGCTCCTCCTCTTTGTTTTCCTTCCTTCTATGGCTTTCTGTCTCTTTCACTAATCAACTTCCCAGCTATTTACTTCATCCCACCCGCTTCTGATGGTTGGAGCGTGGATACTCAGCGAAGCGGACTTCTTTAATTGTTATTTAGAAATGATCCATTGTGTATCCTTAAGGAAAGAATTGAATTTGTCAATGATAGTAATCCCTTGCAGTTGATTACTGACCTCTACAGCATCGCACTCTCAATGACTTCTACCTCGGGGGGGGGGGGTTTCCAATATTCTAATATTCCTGTCTTCGCCTGTTTTCACTCACGATGGTTATTCAATTTTGCGCAAACACCCCGATACAAGACATTATTGTGTAGCTGCTAGGGCTCAGAATGCACACCACACTTTTACACTGCGGGAGAAGGGTGCCTCCATAAGACCATAAGATATAGGAGCAGAAGTAGGCCACTCGGCCCATCGAGTCTGCTTCGCCATTCATTCTTGGGCTGATCCAATGCTTCAGTCATCCCCACTGCCCTGTTTTTCACCCCATATCCTTTGATGCCCTGGCTAATCAAGAAACTATCGTTTTCTGCCTTAAATGCACCCAATATCTTAGCCTCCACAGCCGCTCATGGCAACAAATTCAACAGATCTTCCACCCTCTGAAGAAAGTAATTTATCCACATCTGAGTTCTAAATGGAGGTCCTTCAATTCTGAAGTCCTAGAATCCCCTACATGGGATATAACTTTGCCATATCTAATCTGATCAGGCCTTTTTTTTCATTCGGAATGTTTCTATGGGATCTCCCCTCATTCTCCTGAACTCCAGGACATACAGCCCAAGGGTTACCAGACTTTCTTCACACTGTAACCCTTTCAGTCCTGGAATAATTCTTCAGAATCTTCTTTGAACCCTCTGCATGGTCAGTAGATTCTTTCTAAATCAGGAGACCAAAACTGCACACAATACTCCACGTGCGGTCTCATGAGTGTCTTATACAGCCTCAATATCACAGCCCTTTTCTTATATTCTATACCTCTACAAATGAAAGTCAACATTGCATTCACCTTCTTTATAGGGCTCAACAACAAGCCACCCCTTAAACTTTCTACAAATTACCTCTTTTGATGGTTTCCGAAACCACTTTCATGTTAAAATCCTTAACAATTATTATGACATTGCATTTCTGACACGCCTTTTCTATCTCCTGCTGTAATTTGTAATCCACATCCCGGCTGCTGTTTGGAGGTCTGTATACAAATGCTATTAGGGTCCTTTTACCTTTGCCATTTCTTAAGTCAAACCATAGAGGCTCTACACCTTCCAATCCTATGTTATCAACTTCCAGTGATTTAATATTATTTCTTATACACAGCGCCGCAACACACCCTCTGCCAACAAACCTATCGTTCCGATATACGGTAAGTCATTGGACGTTCAGCTCGAAATGTCAGCCATCCTTTAGCCAAGTTTCCGAGATGGCCACAGCGTCATACTTGCCAATATGTAGCTGAACTTCAAGATGAACGATTTTATTCCTTATGCTGCTTTGCATTCAGATACAACACTGTTGGTCCAGTATTTGCTGTTTCTGTTTTAACTGCACCAAGCCTCTCTTGCCCTGTAACTCATGCTGCCTGCGTGAATTAAGCTTCATCTCCTGTCTGCTTTTTCTATAATCTCTGTTGCACGCGATCTTTGATTTATTTCTGTTTTCCCCTTCCTCAGCCCAATCACTCCGGTTCCCATCCTCCTGCAAATTTGTTTAAATCCTCCCTAAAAGCTCTAATAAATGTGCCTGCTAGGATATTGGAGCCCCTTTGGGTTGAGGTGTAACCTATACTTCTCGTACATGTCTTACTTCTCCCAGAAGAAGCCCCAGTGTCCCAGGAATTTGAAACCCTGTCCCTTCACAAGTCTCGCAGCCACACATTAATAAGCCTGATCACTTGCCAGCTTTGGCATAGGCAGCAATTCTAAGATTACTAACCTAGAGATTCTGCCTTTTAGCTGATACTTTATATGTTCCACGGAGAAACGAAAGGAATATATAATTCGATCCTCTGCTCCAGTCAGAATTATTTTCTACACCGAAACCGTTCACGCTTCATATGGTCGACATGTTCACATCGCATCTGTCAGCGGGAAGGGGTGGGCAGGAAATCTGAACATTACAGTTTCTCAGCCTGGAAGAAATCGGAGTTACGTCTGTAATTATATTGAGGTCTGCCACGTTATTAGTCCAGATTTTTTTTTTTAAATGACAATAGAACAGGGTTAATGGAAAGAATTTCCAAACTTGGAAGAAAGATTTAGGCTGCACTATGACAGATGTTTGTTTGTGTTCTCGCCATGGTATTGGGGATTTCTGATGAAAGTCGCGTTTGTATAAGAGCGGCGGAAGGGAGATGGAAATGTGGATCATGAAACTGCAGGTGTTGGGAAACTGAAACTAAATCAAACAACGCTGTTGAGGAAACCGAAGAGAAAAACGTATAAAATTTCCAGATGAAGGTCGGTGTCTGAAACTTAACCACTTAAGCACATTTACACAAGCTCTGTCGGAACTTCAGAATAAAGTTCAACCATGCATCTCGTACACCGTGACACACGGCAGTGAAATACTGCACGTAAGTGTTTATTTTTGTTGTAAATCTACAGCAACATCTGATGTAAGAAATAGGAAAAAAAAAAGTGACAGAGGTAAAATTGTGCATGAATGAACAATTGCGAGGAGCCTCGGACAGTGCCTTCAGATTAAAATCTGAGCCAGATATCTCTGATCGACAACTCTCAGGAAAAAAAAAACAAACAAAAATCTTGAGTCTACTGCGGCGGAATTCGCCCTCCCATTTTATTTTTTCAACCGTTACCAATTCATGGTTAAATATGGAATTTCTTTCTTTACCCTCTTGTTTTAAAATATCTCACTGGTCAGGGTGGCGCAGCCAATCTGAGCCCCGCCACACCTCTCTCCGCACAGCATACGGCAATAGTGTTTTATTCCAAGACTTCCATGGAGTTCAGATTTCCGGGTTCTTTCGTCTGTCCTCAACTTTTCATAAGATTATTAATATATTCATACACTTACAATATTTCATGTAGACCTATGCTGCAGTTACCAAACGATTCGAAGTGGAGTTCTGCTGTACCGCAGCAAAGAAAAACAAAAGTATCCCACGCGCAGCCAGACGGTTCGATTTAAATAAAACCGTTTTGCTCCTTCCATAGAAATATGCTGGTTGTTAAATACATGACTAAATGAATAAATAATATAAATCAAACATAATAATTTATAAGCAAGTTCCAAAGTTTACGTACCCGCTACCTCTAGCACCGGCCATTTAGCGTGAACAGATATTTCACTCCATTTCTGAGCTCCTGTCTGAATTTTCTCTGTGTAAGTGTGTAAATGCACGTGTTGGTGCAGGTACAGAGGAATTGCATCATGATTGCAACACGCTGCAGTATATACACTGGTGTGTTCAAATATTTGTCACTGTGAGAATAATTCTGCACTTGCCAGTTCATGGAGTGTACGACATAGGGAAACCACAGTGTGATGAAATTAGCTGAGAGGGCAAACAACAGAATCATGGACTTTCGCCGGTTCTTCAATTCTGGATCATTTTCATCCGCGCTGTTGTTCCGGAGACCTCGACGGACTCTATTTGCCAACACAATATGTCTGACTGTTAAAACGTTGAACAATAGAATTAAAGAAATCGGTAGTAACGGTGTGAAAATACTGTCAAATAACTCATAGTTTTTCCAGGCTGGTGACGTTAAATATTCTGACGTGAAGACGCAGCGCCACGGAACGTTGTTTATTACAACCTCTGGCTCCACTATGAAGTAAAACGGGACACACCTCGCACAGCTCACCACAACTACTGTCGCCGTAACAACAGTCGCTGTTCTCTCCCTGCAGTATCTTTCACGTAGCTTTTGACAAGAAATTGCAACAAAGCGATCGAAAGTGAAACCGACTGTGAGCCAAACCGAACAGTCCATGATGGCAATACCGAGCAGAAGTATCAGAGCGCAAATCGGAGTAATAAACAAGAAATCAGCGTAGGTATAAATTAAATTCGACTGCTCAAAGATACCAGTAACGATAACCACCAGCAGATCTGCTGTTGCCATTCCCACCAAGTAACGTGTGATGCATTTTGAGAGTCCACACTTCCCACGAGAAAGGATCACAATCGCCATTATATTAACTGTAAAAAGAAAAAGAAAAATCTCTAAGCGGAAAGTTGCTCATTAATTGATTAATTGCTCTACATTCCGTGGTAAATTCCTAAATGCTTCGAGTTCTGCTTCTCCCATGCGGGGTCATGTCAGTTTGGAATCAGAGAGTGGATGCTCAGTCAGTCAGAGCTTCACGCTGCAAAGCGGTGGATCCGGGTTTCACTCGTTCTTAAAGCGAAATAAAGGCCAAAATCCCGAAAACCTCTGAACACCCAGCAATGCAATGATAACATATATTAGGGATCTCTGCTACAGGTACAGAATCCGTTTGAAAGCACGTACTCAGAAGTCAGCTCTAGAATCGTACCAGGAATGCCAACCGCTCCAAGTACGGGATAGTAAATGCTCACGATGTAGTAAATCGCCGGGTATCCCATTTTCCGTGTGAAGTGGCGATCAGCGATACAGAACTTGCCAAGCAACTCTTTGTACTGCGGAATCGTTCAGTGAGCTTTTATGCAGCGAAGATAATGTTTCTGATCTCATTAGTGTGACCGCGTCGTCAAAAACATCAGCTGCAGGTCTATGAACAAATTCCCTCATCTATTTTTGCTCATTGTGTCATTGTGCAATGACACTCTCTTCTTCAGGGATATTACACGTTTTTTTTTGTTTATTGCTTGTTCAAAATTTCAAAAGAGTTGTTTAAAAATATTTCTGCGTTAAGACTTTAGTTTCTTATACTGAACATTGTACCCAAATTCTAAAAAAAAACGACAACACACCAACGTGGACACAATGGGATCAAACAGGTCGAACGTGTTTGTACAAACGGACATGATAAATACAAGGTCATTCCGACCTCTCTAATGCTAGCTTCACAGTTACTCCTGTCATAGCATCTGCTGCTGAAAATGGAGGAATCACTCAATAGAACAATATCTGTATTGTTTAATGAGACAATCTCCAGAACTTCCTTGAAGGGACTAACTTGCAGATGTTCAAGGGGCTGGCGTGAAATGAGAAGTCACAGACGTGGAAAAATTAGTCTCATTTGTCACCGGTTATATCCTTACGTGTGTAGATGACTAAGTGTGAAGTGTTGGTGCCTACCCGAAGCCCTGGCTGCAAAATTGGTGCCCTCTTTACTAAAAGCCCGGGAGCTGCCTTCGGGTCACGCGGCAGATTACTATCAGAGCTATCATGAGAAACCTCATCTTTGCACTCAGAAGCATAAACATCGCTTACTGAAAAAAATCCCATGTAGACTTGTCCGGGAGCTATCATCAGAATATGCAGCTAGCCATCAAGTGCTTCACTGACTACAGAAGGAAAACCAAACTCTACAGTAGCTGTGAGGCGTCCTTGCTTGATGCTCCAGCCAACTTCTCTGCCTCAACACAACGCTGACAACAACATCTATCACCCTCACATATCGGTGAGCAGCCAGTTTCCGAAACATCAGCAGACCCAAGATGATTAAATCCCATAATTTTGACATGGTGGAGAGAATCTCAGGCTTAACACTCAGAGACTGTGCAGAGCAACTCACTAGCGTCTTCAACAATTACATCAACGTTTCACTCATCCAGGATGCTGTCCCTTCGTGCTTCAAATCAAGCACCATCAAACTGGTATCAAATAATCTACACCTCCAGAAGTGAACGATCTCCTCCTCGCCCCCCACCCCCAACGGGTGCTATTGTCGGCAAACATCATGAAATCCATTGTTTGGCTGTTGATGGAGCATGTTAAAATACCAGTCCTGCCATTATGCACACATACCAATATGCTTACTGACAGAACTGCTCTACGACAGATGCAAAACTGCATCCTTTATATATGCAGCTGGCCTTGAAACACCTATATAATAAGAAGATTTATATCAGAATGCTATCTTTGAATTTCAGTTCAATATTCAATACTGTTCTCGCATGGGCGTTGGTAAACAAACTCCCAGTCCACAGTCTAACTGTGCAACTCGGTGTTCGACATATGAACGAGCAGATCTCAGAGAGTCAGGAGGCTTAATGCGCATGCTCAAACCCCCTTATAAAAGACAGGCACCCTTGTCCACTGCATTGGGATTCTTCCAATGTTTAATTCATTCCAAAATCTATACGCTGAACCTTCCTTCAAATCTTTGCATTTTATTGAATAAGGTAAACACTCATTTTGCTGATCTCCAGTGAATATTGGTCAGCATTATTTCCTGTCTTGCTGTGAGATGTAAATGACTTGTGTGCACGGCACGGCAATGCAAAACCTTGAATTTCTTAATTACATCCAGTTTATTACACAACGCTACTGAACCCCTAGTAGACACAAAAACGCCATCTCGGAGGCATTCCGCAAAATATACCTTTTTAGATCCTGCATTAACTTGATTTTTACAATCTATCTGCATATCGAACCATCCCACCCCACTGATGAGCTTAACATTGCCCTATTGACTTGCGTTTTCCAAGTTCCACTGTAATTTGTAGAAATGCAGGTTACTGTTCGGAGAATTAAGAATAACTCCCTTCAGAGTCTCGTTAACTTTGCAGCTTCCTAACTCCACCAACAAGCATTCTACAGCTACTTTACCAATATCACTTCTTTCATATGATTAGATTTAATTTGTTTTCCAACGCAGAGTCAATCCTGCTTCTCTGCCTGTCTGCCTATCTTTATATAGATTGTTTATCGTTGATATTCAGCTCAAAAGTACAATCGTTTCTGAGCCATTTTTCCACGATATCGATAAAGTCATAGAGCACCTTTCTGTGATCATTATGCTTGGTACCAGATTGCAAATTCGCATGTGAGATTGCTTTCCAGAGTTGGTACCTATATTTTGCATTTTACTTGTTCGCCAGATCGGAATGCTGCTGATATCAGAATATCATTCTGGATTTCTTGGTTCACCCAGGGCTTCCAGGTGGGAAAATAGCGATTTTTTTTTCTCTCTCTGCGGAACACTAACTTCTTACAATCCGCAATGTAAGCGTGGCCGACTGCACGCCTCGAACCCGGGTCAGAATCTCTCTTCTGCCGCCCGCGCCCTTCTCCTTGCTGAGCTTACCTCTGCAGCTTCAGACATTGTCTGACTGCATCTCGAAACGTTACTGTCGGATCAGGAGATTTCCCGAAATGATGGCCGGGTATCGAATGCTCGGCATTCCTAATCGTAGTTATGTTTGCTGGAACCCTTGGTGCCGCAGGTGATTCGTGCATTATTACTGCGCAGAGGTTTCCTCAAATATGCCAGACTGAAGCCGGCAACGATTTGAAAGGCGACAGGGTGGGCTGATTGTTTTATGATAATGTCGTCACTCAATACCTTGTTTAACATCTGCTTTAGCCGATACGTAATCACGGAGGGGAACTCTCTCGGTATGTGGAAAGGACAACAGTTAGTAATTTGATATTCCAGGTATGAGATGAAGAGACTGACAAACCGCTACATCCACACAGCTTGAAGGACTACTTATCCTGCTGCAACCAGCACTTACATCCTCCCGGTGCATTCAGCTGTCCCCTTGCTTGACGGCCGCTCCCGGCTTTGTCAAGCATCCCACCTCGCTAATGTGAGTTGGAGCCGTTCGCTCCTTCCTCTTTTCCGGCCGTGGTCGACAATCGTGCCGTTCTTTCTGAGAGGCGATTTAGGCGAGTCCATCAGTATGTCGTGAAATCACAAGTTGGTTTTGCCGGTTTAAAATAGCGTCGGTGAAATGGAAATCACAGGCTGCAGTTTGCAGATACAGTAATTCAGAATAATAAAAAAAAGTATATGTAGTATTTCGGTGCGCTGCTCCGAAAACGGTGCCTTGAATCGACAGAGCAGGTCCTGAAGTCATGGCAACTTTCTTGTAATCCTTCTGTGTAGTCGTCAGTACTATGCATCGCATTCCTGTTGGTGCAGTTGGTTGTGTGTCTATACGACATGGTCTGAAACTCTCCCGGAACTCAACTGGGAAGCGTTAAGGCAGGCAGTGAAATTATTGTGGGAGCCTCGCCAGTAGGGGACAGAGGAGATATTGTCGTCGAACGGATTGGATTTATGATGTTCAGAGTGTCTTGGGAAGTATTATCAACGGAAAGGTGAGTAGACAGATGTGGTGATGATAGAGGTAGAATCGGGAAAGTGGTCCAACACAGAGAGGAAAGGGTGTTTGGAACGAGACCCGAGAGCAGGTGCTCTGAGCTAGTAATCTCCGGATTACACCCGGTGCCTTATGCCAAGTAGACCGAGAGTAAGATGACAGTACAGATGAATGAGAAGCAGAAGAGTTGGTTCATGAGCAAGATTTCAGATCTTGTATCATTGTAACTTTTTCCCCCTCTGGGACAGCAATGACCTGAACAAATTGGTTGGATTGCACCTAAACTGGTGGAGAATGATCCACGTGATCATTGGTGAACGTTGCAATAGGAGCCCAAACTTACTTGCCATAGGAGACAGTGACGTGCACAAGGGGATTTACTCTACACGGATGTCAGTGATTAGTGGTATTCTGTCAGGATCAGCACAGGGGTCATTGCTGTTTGTAATGTATACAAATGGCCTAAATGAAATCTAGATGGGTGGTTTAGTAATTTTACAGTGGATCCCAATATTCTTGCTGTGGTAGGTAGACTAGATGACAAGCAATGAAAACAGTGGGATATTGACTAGCTGCAAATATGGACGGATTGGTGGCCAATGTAGTTCAACCCGGTAAAACGTGAAGTGTTTCACCTTGGTCGGACAAATATAAAGAGATCGCATCATGCTGTGTCGACATCCTTAACATTATTAATTAGGAAAGCTTTCTGTGTCATTGATCATAGACTGCTTAAATCGGCTGTGCGTCTGATAGAGAGGCGAAGAAGGAAAATGGCATGCTTGCCTCTATTTCTCCAGGATCTGAGTTTAATATTCTGGAGGTTATTATAAAACTGTGCTAAACTGTGAGTGTGGCCTGTTACGACTGTGCCCCAACTCTGAGGGGCCGAATGGTACAAAGTAGCCCCCTCCTTTTTGAGAATCGCAAGATCGTTATTAATGCGGGTCTGGGACCCAGGAAATGAGAGAAAGACACGCAGAATCCACAAGGGGTTTGGAATGTCCTGGCCCCTCAGCGATACAAAGCCACGGGAAACGGCCATTGTCTCTTGGAGACGGAATTGTGTATTGAGTACTGTACTATTCATTTGAAGCCCTCAGGGAATGAGCTGAGGAGGCTGGCTGAGGGATAACATCATTCCAACCTGATTGACATCTGAGACCCCGTGAGTAAGGATAAAAGAGGGTTTGGGGAACAACCCCTTTAGACGCACCAGAAGAAACGCTAGAAATCCCGTGACAGCGTTTAATAGCGACAGCCGGTGGAGGGTCCACGTGTGTCCTTTCCCGTTGCCGGGATTGGGGCCTTACCACGGAAGACGGCTTAGCTAAAGTAGAGATTACCACCAACGGAATTTCGAAGGATCGACATCATAAAAAGAAAAACTCTGGCAAGTTCTAAAAATCTGTCTTTCTCCAACCAAAACCTGCAGCCTGAATGAACTAAAGTGACATTTATATTTCCATCGGACAAGACATTATCCCCTAGACAACGATAGAGCTATTTCTTATTGATTATTATTATACCCGCGCTTTTAGATTTAGTATTGACGACGTATATTATCTGTATGTTTGCATTGATATCATTTTTGTGTATTTTTATCAATAAATACCGTTAAAAATAGTACCATCAGACTTCAACGGACCTCTCTATCTTTGCTGGTAAGTGACCCAGTTACGGGGTACGTAACAGGCCACATTCAGTCCTAGCCAGCCAATTATAGAAATTATAGAATTAATGTCGGTGGTTTTGAGATGGTGTAGAAACTACAAGTCTATCGAATAAACAAATGTATATCTACTCCACTAGTTTACCTTCCCAGAACTGATGTCGGATTCATCAGCTCATAGTTTATTGGTTAATGTTCCGCGCATTTCTTAAACCATAGAAACACAATAGCTCACCAACAATCCTAACGCTAAAGATGATTTTTTTAAAAAATTATATCTGTTCAGTCTACGGCAACGTCTGCACTTGCCCTCCGTAGGGTCCGAGAGAACACCCTCTAAGGCCCAGAGGGTGTATCCACCCTGATTTGCCTCGGGGCAGCAAACAAATCATTTTCTATAATCAGGATAGTGTTTGTGGATTGGTGCGGCTTTGTCTCGTCCGCATAGACTCTACGTGGAAATACAGATGTAAGCAAATGTTTCAGCACCCACCCCGCAACTCCGATGTGACGGGAGTTCTTGACCAGAACAGCTTGGGCCCAGATGCTGGAGCATTCGTGCAATGATCGAGACAGGCTTTCAAACAGGACTAGGAACCTCAGCATAAAACAAACACTGGAATAAATCATACGTGCGCTTACAACTGAGAACCGTTCGTCAGTTCAGGTGGTCCTTAAGTGCTCAATCGTTGGCGTCCTTGGCACGAATGCCCATTAACAGGGTCTGCCCTGATTTTTTTTTAACAAGGGGTCGAGGAAGCTATGCATATTCCTGCGATCTAGTGTGTCTGAATTTCAGTAGATAACGTGGATGAGCATGTAGCAGGAGACACTCTGCTTTCGTCGACTCCTGACGGCTCTGCTGTCCAGAGAGACGCTGATTATAGATCTGTACGAGAGCCGGATCCAAGCACTTCTACTCTGGTCCGAATCGCTCCTAGTCCAGGAAATATTACGGAATACCTCGAACAGTAGGCGAGACCAAAATTCTCCTCACACTAAAAACCTGATTCCCATTTACAAAGCTGGATAGTGGCAGAGCTGCTGGTGTTGAGGCCAACGGGTTGGTGTTGATACGCTTTAATTGGACTCGTATAAATTGGAATTGAGAGTTCCCGCGCAAAGACGACAAAGATTTTCGACGGAAAACTCAGTCTTTATTTTTTTTAAAAAAGAAGATACCACCGAACAGAGTGGTTATCGAGGACTGATCATTGTCGGAGTAGCCTGAGTCACAGTAGGAAGGCAATAGCCGGAGTCTAGATAAACTCGTTCCTTACTTCTTTGTCAGCGGTAGAGGGAACAGCCAGTATGTCTACAGCGACAGTGTTCAGTTCTGGGTGTCACGTGTCTGATTTCCAGAACACATCTGCACTTGATGCAAAGAGATGCAGCTCTTTATAGAGCGTCTCTGGGATTTGGAGCTGCATCTCGGTGACCTTCGTATTGTTTGGGAAATTGAACCAGTACTAGCTTTCAGTGGAGAGGTCAGAAACCTATCTGAAAGAGTAAAGGGGGTATGGTATGCTTAATGGCCAAGAACACCTCGTGCAACACCCGGTACTTGCATGCCCTTAAATCAATGGTTTTCCAGATGTGGAGTAACTTGTGCTGCCGTCTAGGCCTTTATGGCTGGGAGTTGACGGCTGTTATTATCTCAGCTGTATATATTCCTCCGCATGCTGATACTGACCTATCTATCAAGAAACTCTACGAGACGATCAGCACTCCAGAGACTGCACAGCCGGCGGCTGCTTTCATCGTTGCCGGTGACTTTAATAGAGCGTCTCTGACGAAGGTGTCTCCGAAGTATTGTCAACTCATCCATGTGATCACACGGGGAGACAACATACTCGACCGCTGCTACTGTCCATTGCGGAACGCTTCGTCCCTCATTTGCAAAATCGAATGATTCCTCCATCTCACTGCTGCGAAAGTAGAGACAGAAGCGGAAACAAGATGCGGCCATGGTGAGAGCGTCCTGAAAGTTAGAGCGTCGGAAACTCAGAACCTGCCGCGGCTGAGTGTGTGCCATAACAGAGCCCCTTCATTATAGTCGGCTACTGACGGCTCTGGCTCGTCGGAAGGACGACGATTGTAGCCATGTATTAGAGCTGGATACAAGATGTTTCTTTTAGGCACAGAGCAAATTTCCTCCTTTCCGTTTCCTTCTCAGTGCGCGAGATATCGGCAAACACTCGAACAGTACGCGAGTCCAAAATATTCCCTCACAGTCAATCCTGCACTCCCTCATCAAATCTGTTTGGAGGCGGGGTTAATAGTGTTGGGGCTAAGGGTTTGTTATTCACATGCTTCAATTTGGAAACGTGGAATGGGATTGGTCTTCATAGTCTTGGGTAGCTGCAAGGCGTAGGCCATATGTTTTAAATTCCCAAGAATCCTGAAGTGTCCAATGAACAAGCACCATTTCCTGTTCTGGACTCCCAGTGGCCAATCCTGAGTTGGCAGCCAGACCTGTTTCCAAAGCTGCAAAACTGGTTCCTGTCTTCTCTTGCTGTTAGCCTTGACGTGAATCTACCCTGTACAAGCCAAGAAAATCTCCCTTGCCCTAGTCCATCTCTCCTTGAAGTTTTGTTGCCCCAATCACTTTACAAATTGCCGTCCAGAAACGCGATTCAAGATCGAAAATGTGCCGCACCCTGACCCCCGGAAAGGAACATACCATCCATACCATCTTCTCGATATAACCCACTTTCTTTATCCCAGCTAACGAATCTCCTGACACCACAGCTTTCCTCTCCACCCCTTGCACTCTGAGTCACAGAAGCAGAGTCAGTGTCGTACACCCGACCGCTGTGCGTTTCCTCTGCTAGATCATTCCCCCACAGATGGTAACCAAAGTGATAAACTTGTTGCTGAGCGGCATAACCATAAGAGTAGTCTGCAACGTCTGGTCCACCCCTTTATCCCATCCTGACTGACATACGGGTTCCAGTCTCCTGCATCTTGTGTGCAAATACCTTTCTATTTCTCTTATCGCTCACCTTCGCAGCCTCCCGAATTAGGCCAACGATCATTTCAACGAACTTCAAGGAATACTTGTCGTAAATATTTCGAAGCTTGCTGTGCGATGTAAACGCTTTGCGTGTATGGCATAGCGGTGGAAAACAATAGACTTCTTTACTTAATAATCCCTAATCATACCTGGTTCATTACACAACACTCAGTCCGGAATTGCTAATGCCCTCAACCTCGATCTGCTCTAAACCGCCATCGCGGAGGCATTCCACAAGTTTTACCTCTTGGGATCCAGCATCAATTTGATTTCGCAATGCATCTGCATATTGAAGTCCACCCCCCCCCACCGAACTAAACATTTTCGCTTTTGACTTGCTTTATTCAATCTCAGTCTGTAATGTGTCGATCATACTCTGGGTGCTGGCCAGAGGACTGAGAATAACACCCTTTAGGGTCTCCTTACCTTGCAGTTTTTTCACCAACACGCATCCGACAGCTTCTCATCCGGTATCACCTCTTCCTTATGATTAGATACCATTTGTTTTTCACAGCAGAGTAAATCCTCCTTCTCTGCTCACCAGCTTTACTCCATACACGAGAAAATCTGCAGATGCTGGAAATTCAAACAAAGCACACAAAGCACCCGAAACGTCGGCAGTGCTTCTCCTATAGATGCTGCCTGGCCTGCTGTGTTCCACCTGCATTTTGTGTATTTTACTTTACTCCATATGAATCGTTTATCCTTGACATTAATTTCCAAGCTACAATCGTCTTTCAGCTATGACTCATTTGTACCGATAGGAGCACCTTTCCGTGATGGTGATATTTCGTCCGAGATTGCAACTCGCATCTGAGATGGCTTTACACAGGTCAGAGGTAGTTTACTCGCCCGCCAGATCTGAATGCTACTGATAATGCCCTCAGAAATTCTGGATATCTTGGTACACCGAGGATTTCGAGTAGAATGCTTTTCTGAAATTGTAGCTAGAAGGCTGCGAGTCAACTGTTGATTTTTTTCGGAGCGAGTTAAGTTTTTTTACTACTCGGGTTAAAGAGAGGAAAAGGGAAGAGGTTATGAGAATACACCACAGGGAGTTGGCAAGGTAGTTGAGAAGCAGGACCGCAAAGGTAGCAATCGCGGGATTACTGCCTGGGCCACACGACAGTGAGAATAGGAACAGAGTGAGGTGGAAGGTAAATGCGTGGCTAAGAATTGAGCAGGGGTCAGGGATTCAAAATTCTGGTTCAATGACCTCTTTTGGTGCGGGTGTGACGTACAAAAAGGACGGGTTGCACATGAATCCCAAGGGGACCATATCCCGGTGGGGAAGTTTGCTAAGGCTACTGGGGAGAGTTTAAGCTAGAACTGTTGGGGGTGGGAACCGAACAGAAGCGACTGGGGTAGAGGAGGCTAGTTCACAAATAGAGAGAGCTTGTAGACAGTGCGAGAGGGAGGATAGGCAGGTGATAGAGAAGGGACACGCTCAGACCGAAGGCTTGAGATGTGTCCATTGTAATGCAAGGATTGTTGTGGACAAAGCGGATGGGTTTAGAGCGTGGATCAGTACTGGGATGAATAATGTGGTGGCCATTGCAGAGACTTGGATGGCTCAGGGACAGGTTTGGTTACTTCAAGTGCCGGAGATTTGACGTTTCCTAAAGGACGGGGAGGGAGGCAAAAGAGGTGGGGTCCTGGCGTTGTTGATAAGAGAAAGTGTCACAGCTACAGGAAAGGTGGACGCCATGGCGGGTTGTCTACGGAGTCTCTGTGGGTGGAGGTTAGGAACAGGAAGGGGTCAATAAATTTATAGGCCACCTAACAGTAACAGGGATATCGAGCAACCGAAGGTGTAATAATAACAAAATTGTCGTGATGTGATGGGAGATTTTAATTTCCCAAATATTCATTGGCATCTCCCTAGAGCGAGGGGTTTAGATGATGTGGAGTTTGTTAGGTGTGTTCTGGAAGGTTTCTTTACACAATATGTAGATAAGCCTACAAGAGGAGAGGCTGTACTTGATTTGGTATTTGGCGATGAACCTGGTCAAGTGTCAGATCTCTCAGTGGGAAAGAATTGTAGAGATGGTGATCATACTTCTATCTCCTTTAGAATGGCATTGGAGAGTGATAGGAACAGACAAGTTAGAAAAACGTTTAATTGGAGTAATGTGAATTATGAGGCTATTTGGCAGGAAATCGGATACTTAAATTTGAAGCAGATGTTCTCAGGGAAATGTACGGAAGAATTGTGCCAAATATTCAGGGGATATTTGTGTGGAGTTCTGTATCGGTACGTTCCAATGAGACGGAGGAGTTATGGTAGTGTACAGGAACAGTGGTGTACAAAGGCTGTAATAAATCTAGTCAAGCAGAAAAGAAATGCTTACAAAATGTTCAGAGAGCTAAGTAATATTGGAGATCTGTAAGATTGTAAGGCTACTATGACTGAGCTTAAGAAGGAAATTAGGAGAGCCAGAAGGGGACATGAGAAGGACTTGGCGGGCAGAATTAAGGAAGGCATTCTACAAGTATGGAAAGAGCAAGAGGTTAAGATAGTGACAGCGGGAAAGTGTATAGAACTGAAGGAAAGAGCAGACGTACTTAATAAATACTTTACTTCAGTATTTACTCTGAAAAAGAATCTTAGTGATTGTAGTGATGACTTGCAGAACACCAAAAAGCCTGAGCATGTAGATGTTGAGAAAGAGGATGTGCTGGAGCTTTTGGAAAGCATCAAGTTGGATAAGTCGCCGGGACCGGACGAAATTTAACGCAGGCTACTGTGGGAGACGAGAGAGGAGATTGCTGAGTCTCTGCCGATGATCTTTGCATCATCAATGGGGACGGGAGAGGTTCTGGAGGATTGGAGGGTTCGGCTTTTCTTACTTTATTTAAGAAAGGAAGTAGAGATAGCGCAGGAAGCTATATACCAGGGATTCTTACCGCAGTGATTGGTAAGTTGATGGAGAAGATCCTGAGAGGCAGAATTTATGAACATTTTGGAGAGGTATAATATCATTAAGAGTAGTCAGCATGGTTTTGTAAAGGGCAGGTAGTGCCTTACGAGCCTGATTGAATTTTTGAGGATGTGACTAAACTCATTGATGAAGGAAGAGCAGTAGATGTAGTTTATATGGATTTCAGAAAGGCTTTTGATAAGGTACCCCATGCAAGGCTTACTGAGAAAGTAAGGAGGCATGGGATCCAAGGGACCTTGCTTTGTGGATGCAGAACTTGCTTGCATATAGAAGGCAAAGAGTAGTTTCAAACGGGTCATATTCTGCATGGAGGTCTGTGACCACCTGTGTGCCTCAGGGATCTCTTCTGGAACCCCTTCTGTTTGTGATATTTATAAATTATCTCGATGAAGAAGTGGCGGAATTGGTTAGCTGTAAACACAAAGGTTGGAGGTGCTGTGGATAGTGTGGAGGGCTGTCATAGATTACAGCAGGACATTGATAGGATGCAAAGCTGGGCTGTCGGATACATGGATGTTAGATGGGGATTATCTGGCCAGCGTAGGTTCTCTTCACGGGTATTACCTTTACCATTATTTGACTGCTCATGGAACAACAGGGAAATAGCAGGCGCGCAGACAGGTATTCGGTTGTGGAACTGCACGTGATTTACAGTTGAAAGACTAAAGGTACTTGTCAGTAAATACAAGTTACCTCTGTGCCAAAATGATCATTATTACTAACGGATAATACCGGTAACGCATTGCCTCAACAGTAATATCGACATATGACGCCACCCGAAAGACAGTACATAATAGCATTAAACTATTAGGTTGAAACAACAGTATTTATGTAAATATCCAGAAAGCCACAATACTAAACACGACTAGAATGGTGCGAAAGTTCCTAGCAATTGAGAACCAAACTGAGCTGAGAAAAAAAAAAATGAAAATGCAACGATAAAAATAATAGTAATAATAATTTACTTGTTTCAAAACTATACATAGAATTGTAACATTATACATTTCGCAACTAATCGCCATTCACTCAGTTAAGAAAGATATAATTGTGTATTTAACATTGTAATGATATCTGAGTAATCAATTGTATATTGCTTGATTAAGCACTTTTCTGCGTTTAAATAGTTCATTTCGGGTTATACTCTATGTATCAACTGTGTGAACTACTTCCGTCATCACGTTTCGAAACCGATCTGAAAATATTTACAAAGAAAAATAAGTATAAGTGCAAGGTTTACTGTAAGTTTGTGTAGATTGTCGTCTGCCTTCTTAGTTTCATTTTACGCAAAAAATAGGGTGGGTGTAATATTTGGTGGGATGTGGAGGTCGCGAGCTGCCGATGTCGAAGAATTGTCTCCTGTTCTGCATCTCCCGCGGGCTCTAAACCTGTTATTTTCTCGCCACTGCTACGTTCTCCCATGACGTCCGTTCTGTAGCGTCAAGATAGAAATAACTGCGACCGCCTCTGAGAAGAACTCAGATATTTTGTTTATTAATCAGTTGAATAATTGACGTGAGCGGATATTTCGCCGCGCTCAGAAACTGCTCTCTGAACTTGGACTGAGTTACCCCATAAATAAACGTGTTTGTGCAGCAACTTAATATCACCAGCATGTCTGCGGAGTGTCCGAGTATGTATTCCGAATCGTTGTAATTTTTTGAATTCAGTCTTGCTATCGTGAAATAAAGGAATTTAGCAACACTCACTGACCACAGGATGATGAAGCTTCCGGATATAGTGAGAAGTAATATCACAGACCTCCTCCTGCTCTCCATCTCCGGGTCAATCTGGTTCTCCGCATTTCTCTGACCCCTGAGCCGCTTACGGACGCGACTAGTTACTAAAATGTGTCTGACTGTGAGTGCGTTGAGCAGTAGTATTATTACGAACGGGAGTAATGGCGTTACAACTGTAGAAAGCCATCTAAATCCCACCCACCGGGGATCCGTAGAATACCTCGGCTTTGGAATACAGTCCCAGGGAATACTGTCAATCACTTTCGCAGGCCGATATATGAAGAAGTAGGGCGCGTTTGTAATGCAGAGCTGAACGCCGGTTGCTGTCAAAACCACAGCCGCAGTTTTCCCGGTGCAAAACTTTGCTTTCAGCTACTGGTAACAGATGGCGACAAACCGATCCAACGTAAAAGTGACGGTGAACCAGACAGAACAGTCAGTGGCAACAAGTCCCAGGGCATAGATCATACTGCATACGGGGGTGATGTCCAGGAATGTCCCTGGAAAATAATAATAACTGACCCGCCATAAAATGACTTGAAAGATGATGGTCAGTAAATCCGCCGTTGCCATGGCCACCAGGTAGCGAGTCGTGCAGGTAGACAGGCCGCACTTTCCCCGGGACAGGATCACAATGGCTACGAAATTCACTGGGAAAACAGCAAAAGGTAAAAGGGAATTACTGTCTCGCGGCTCCAGGTGTTTCAGTGCTGAGATATGCTGGACATTGAGAACAATAAAATGTTGCGGACAACTCCTTTCTGTATTTTGAATAAAGTGGAAAACGGGACAGTGCTTGTTACCGGTAGAGGAGTATTGTTTTGGAAAGAGGCGTTGTCATCTGATCGCCGAGGGCACTGTGGAGAAATGAATATAAATCTCCCACCCTTGGGTTTCGACTCATGATAAAGCCTGAAGGATTGGCTTATTTTTTCTCACCAACGCTGATGACTGCGTTCCAGATGACCGCCCACAGGGGTCTCGCCTGACTCGCTCATTTGAATACTACAACTACTCGGGTTCCTTCTCACTATATCAAGGGATCGGAACGAAAGTTCATATTCTCGCTTTTATATATTCCCTCTGACCCGATGAACGTTGCAGATATTCTGCACGTTCGTGCTTAAAACATTCAATTACTAAAAGAAAGTCAATATAAGTGCTTCAAAACATCCGCCTCTTTTAGGAGCTGCTTCAAACTACTGCAGCATTATTCTAAATTATTCAATGCTTATTGTTCCAGAGCGGAGTTCTGTATCGCATGGACCTTACGCCGTCTGCTGCTGACGGAAACCGCAGTGTTGGCTCATAATTCCCGGTTCACCCCGGACAACAGGTTGTGGAAAGGAACTCTGGTGCACTGCAGCACACACATAGTCTGATTTGAACTTTCTAAACTCCCAATGGTTCCGAGTCTAAGTCACATGTAACACACACAAAATGCTGGTGGAACGCAGCAGGCCAGGCAGCATCTATAGGGAGAAGCGCTGTCGACGTTTCGGGCCGAGACCCTTCGTCACAAGTGATGTCTACCGCTCTCCACGAAATCTCACGACGATCCTCTTCCCGCGGTCCCTTCAAACTTGCAGCAATTTCTTTAAGCACAGCGAATACATTTGTATTCCAGTTAAAATTTAGGTTTAAAGCATATTACACTGTTGATACGGAATATCACCAAGTAGCCTGTAAAGGTGTCGAGGGCGCTGGAGTTCACTTTGACAGCGGCTTTGCATTGATAAATCAGAACTGCCCGCCATGAATACATCTCCCCAATCCTCCATTCTAGATCAGTTTCAGCTGCCGGTTTATTTTCAGTCGAAGCCGTTGATTGAACTGTAAGATCTTCTGAACGCATAGATTGTTGTGTCACAGTGTCTGTCCCGCACTCACAGATACACAGGCATCAAAACACTATTGGTAACTAAACGAGACGAAAGACCGCTACACACAGAACTGCAAAATTTAGTTCGTCTCTGTTCTTACCAGGAACACCGATAACGGCAATGATCATGTACCATATCCTTCTCACACGGTAAAATGTTTCAACCATGCTGTGTGAGATTCAGCCTGTCTTCCAGCTGCCCGCGATCTCGCTGAAGCAACTCTGAGCTGATGAATCTCCACGGTCATTCATTTATACTCGCTCCAGCACACTGAATACTC